>NW_021604912.1:796927-834456 GCF_004785775.1 Grammomys surdaster | reverse complement strand
AAAGAAAGAAAGAAAGAAAGAAAGAAAGAAAGAAAGAAAGAAAGAAATGCTGGCTTTACAGAAGACTTTAGAGAGAGATGTCACAAGGTAGAAAACCTATACTGCCCCCTTTCAATGAAAAGAATTTCCTTCATGACTTAAGGAGGTTTGTGATAAAAGCTAAAAATACTTTCAGTTTATTTCTTTTTTGAACGTTTAACTCTTAAATAAGCAACTCATTCTTAAAATAAAATCATTCTATGTCACCCATTTTAAGTCCTTAGAGTGATAAAGTTAGAAAAGAGCAATAATTTCAACTCATAATTATTTATACAAAATTTTTTAATGGTTGACTTCAATCATCTATGAATCAACTTACAACTGAAGTAGAAAGTTATCCTTCCCATCCTTTTGGAATTGCAAATGTCAGATATGGACAAGAAGTAAACAGAAAAAGCAGGTAACTAAGGTATAGGTGAGCCACAAGCTGCTTCGGCCACTGTATAGTTAGGGAGTGAGTGTGAAGGAAATGGTATTGGCTGGTCTTAGAGTTAGAGATACGGAATGGAAAATGTTCTCATGTTTGTTGGTTGGCTGATTTCAATGAAGTCTCATGACTTCGATAAAAAAAAAAAAGTAGCTTTCTCTGAATTTACTAAATGGGAATATTAGCATTTGTTCTTGAAATTATCATAAGAAATAATTCTGATAAGCCACAGAAATATTTGTAGCCCAACTAATGCATAGTGTCAGTTGGTATCTTCTTTAATGAGGATATTGCCAATAATATCAAATTAATTTTTTGTATTTGTTTCTGTGATTCTTTCCTGAGTATTTGCTTCCCCTCTGCCTTAAAAAGGAAACTCAAGAACTATTTAACATGCTGTGGTATGCCCTGCCATGAGTTGGTTAGCAGTAGGCTAATTTTAATGTGATTTTATGTGCTAATGGCTG
Source organism: Grammomys surdaster (assembly GCF_004785775.1). Lineage (NCBI taxonomy): Eukaryota > Metazoa > Chordata > Mammalia > Rodentia > Muridae > Grammomys > Grammomys surdaster. The sequence goes on along the minus strand of NW_021604912.1, from coordinate 833,523 downwards.
ACCTGAGTACCTGGTCATGCCAACAAATGATTGCCCTGTGGTTCATGTTATATAGTTCTATGTCTTCACACAGAAGTATTTAGGTGGCACAACAGCTCTTAGTACAGTGGCAGCCTCTGAGAGACCCTTTTGATGTCTCCAAAGGACAATCTGTCTTCGTTCTTCTTGGAAAGGAAAAGTGGAAATTTGTTACTCAGTGGCTAAAGAAGAAAAGACAAAAAACAAATGGCAAACAGACTTCTGAGAATGTCTGCAGGGCCCTCTGGGCTCCTTCCACGGCAGGATAAGCTTTCCCATATTTTGGCACTTTCAGTAGAAGTAATTAAACTTTGGCAACTTCCAAATTTCTCTGTTTCTCTTCTCTTCCAGATGGACGGAGTGGGAAGAGAAGTAAGGGGTCGGGCTCTCCCACTTCTGTCTGAAAATGATTCTTTTTCTGTTAGGTAATGTGCCAGCTTTATCCCATTCTTAGGCAGACTGCCTACTTTGGAAATGAAGTGGATGGACTAAAAAGCAGGGGGTTGGGGAAGCAGGAAGCAGACATGACTGCAGTATTATACCAAACCCATATCCAAGGGTCCAGATGTTGGAGACAGGAATAAAACAGTGATGTTAAGAGAGATTCTAAATGGGCTTTATATTCATGTCCTCAGGTCAGTCTCCAACTATTTTTTAAGTTATAATATCACACAGAGAAATTAGATGTTCAAATATTCATCAGAGGACAGGTTCTGCTGAGATGCAGGAAAACTGTATTTGAAGAAAATGGTCTAGAAAGGCCACAAAGAATGGAGAAATGGCTGGAAGGGAAGGGTAATATAAGGGGTAAGAGATCTTCCAGTTCTGAGAATGAGCAGGAACTATCTCCCCTATTTAAGTGATATGAGAAAGAGCCAGACATCTCAAGTGGATGCTGACCTACTCTGCCTATATTCTATAATTGTCTCTAGAAGTAAGCTGCAATTGCACTACTGGCGTGGAGTTTCATCTTCAACGCAGCTCTACACCCAACAGCATGTCAGCAGCCAGGGTGAGAGGGTGATTTAAGATGTGTCACTACTGGGAAAGCAGCCCTTCTTGGTCCATTGCTGGAGGAACAGCAATTATAGAATTCCACTGAGCCACACACATCTTATGTTGACTCCAAGAGACAAAAACAATGACTAAAGGCTCCCTAACCTCAGGCCCTGACTGCTTTTTTTCTCCAAATGCATGTTAGCTCAGAATTCTCCAAGACATTCCTCCTGTCATAGTCTGATTTTAAAATAACTTCCCACCATGTTGATAAGACAGAAGCCATCTATTCCAGTAAATGACAACCACAATTCCATAAACATATAAGCAATAGTGCACTCATACCTAGAGGTTTTGTTTAGGGATGTGGTTTTAGGCTAGAGATTTTTTTTTCTACCCACTGAAAACATTTTCTTATAAAAGAAAGGTACTGTAATCAACTGGCACTTGCCCAGAAATCTCTCTAACCAGCTGATGATAGAATATCTAAAGTTATCTTAAATCAGAGTTGTGTATTCTAGAACTCTATTTCCCTACTTTAGAAATTAGGATAGACCATTGTCCTTACTAAAGTTCTTATCTCATCATTACTTATTGAGCAAATCAACAACACAACAGAAACGATTATTTGATAGATAGATAGATAGATAGATAGATAGATAGATAGATGGATGGATGGATAGATAGATAGATAGATAGATAGATAGATAGATAGATAGATAGAAATGTGCTAGTGCTTATCGGGTACTGATGCATCACAGGGCTCTAGGGGTTGTGTGGAACTCTTCACATAGCGATCAAATTTAACCTCAGAAGAATCCCATGAGTGAGAAATTTGTTATACCATCTACCCCGACTAGTCCATGTGTGAAAAATTCAGCTTTAAAGGGCATGGATACATTTAATAACGAAAGATTAGGATTCCTCCAACAAAGAAATCAACTGGGCTATTGATGTCACAGAATTAAGAATGACAACAGAAAACAAAGGAGGGACAGAATGAGAGTGAGAAAGAAGAGGAGAAGAGGTAAGAGGGAGATGGGAAGGGAAAAAAGGGACGGAGCGAGAAATCAAGATATAGCTAAGTTTGGGTAGGTGGTAAAGTCAATAAAATGCCTATTCAGCAGGGATGAAGACCTGATTTCAATCCCCTGCACCTACATAAAGAAAATCAGTTTGGTGGTGCACACCTATGATCTTAGCCCCAAGGAAATTGATTTCTGGCTCACTAGCTTTACCCAGTTGATGAACTCAGTGAGAGACTGCTCTCAAAAAATAAGGAGGACAAAGCAACAGAGAACGTCTTACATCAAACTCTATTCTCTGGCCGCTAGATTCCAGCTATATACATACATACATGCACAACACACACACATACAACAGCACAGGCACACACGCACACACACACACACACACAAATATGCACAGTGCATACACATGCAAAAGCACACACACACATGCACAGAACACACATGCATGTACATCACACACATACATGTACAACATGCACACACACATACACAGAACACACATACATGTACAGCATGCACACATATGCACACAAACACACACACACACACACATACACACACACACAAACACATACACACACACACTGCATAGTTAATATCTGGTGGCCTGAGCTGAATGGAGATCTTTTGAGAACTGAGAGACAACATAGCCCGGTAGGAGTGTGGGGCTTAGCCAAAAGGCCTGGGCTCTGGCCTAGATCTGTTTATTAGCCATTTACATAACTTCTGGGAAATATTTATCCTGCTATTTTTTTTTAATCTGGATGATAGAGACCGCTAGGATCATTAACCACCTCAAAATCCCATGACACAGTGAATATAGAAGACACTTGGAAAATTAAAACTACCAGTCCATGGCTACATCTTTACTGATGACTACTTGAAATAGCAGGTAAAATGTCTCTTTTCTTTTGTTCCCCTAACACATCACTGACACCTTCCTCTTAGGTCTTAATTAGTTGAGAAAGAAACTTGTCTATCTTTCCACAGACTAACAACACCTTGCTTGTCTTTTCAAAAAAAAGGCATGTGTTTGCTCATTCATTGAATTAATTAACCTACTTCTGCCCAACTGAAGCATTACTGATGCTTAACTTTACAACTACATTTTTCTATGATGTGCTAATGTTTTCTAGCCTTCAATTCCAAGTAAAGGCTTTTCCAAGAAATGCAAATTAGTTGTATTATTAGCATAAGCAATGCATAACAGGAAAGGGAAATACCTGAAAAACAAGAAGAAAAAAAAACCTGAATAATGTATAACGTGGTTTGCTTTCACAATTGCTGGCTTCAGGATTTAATAGCCACCAGCTGAGTTCTCTATTAAAAGAACCTGCTCATCTGCACCAAATCTATGTGACCCCCTCCATAATGAACTGACTTGCAGCCAGCAGCCTCCTCTTTTGTGTCTCCACCATCTTCTTTGACAAGGAGCCCTGCTGTCAGGCTACTTGCTCCACAGGGTCTGGCTGGAGGTCAATATAAGGAGGCAGATGGGACAGAGTTGTTTTATTTACCACCAATCCTGGGATATTTTTGTATCCAGGAAAGTTTCAAAAAGGGAAAAGTCTGCAAAGACTACAAATGGTTTCAAGCATGCCTTGGGCTCTTGGAGGGACATGAGAGCTGACAGGGAATGCTATTGCAGAGCTCCTCCCTGGCTTGATTAAATTATCATCAGCTTTGCCCATCTACTCCAATAGTGTCCAACATGTTTAAGATATAAAGCTCCTTGGGTCTGTGCCACTGAATACACAAGTCCAATTTCTTGTTCATATTCTGAGTATAAAAATTCTTAGCTGTGAGAGTAATTCTGAAGTTGTTAGGGGAGGTGCCTGATAGAAAGCATAGTAAAACGAGGGTTCCATTTTGATTTACCTTCCTTCCCCTGTAACTAATTCTTGTTTCATCTCTCTGTTATAGTCTATCTAGCTTCAGCAGTAGAACAAGGGGAAGATTGTTGGAGTGACAGTCTAAATCCACCCCAATATGTCCAGAGGATGACTTTTCCCTAAACATAGTCTGTGAGATATATGCAGAGATATCTTCATAGAGGAGTGGTCATATTCAAGTTGGCAGAAAGCCACAGCCCACACAGACTTTGAGAAGACCTTTAGAATCTTTCAGTACAGTGAAAGGCATTTTGGTACAAGGAACCTATAGCACCTGCCTTTGTATATTTGTATTACTAAAAGCTGCATGTACATTCAAGGTTCAGTGTACGCACAGCTGACAAATTAAAATCTAATACTTGAAAGAAGTCATCACTTCAATTTAGATGTAAAACTTTTCCAGGCTATGATTTTAGTACCAGAAGTAGCATGAAATGTGCATTAAATTTTTTTGCCACTGTGACGCTTTGAATCCATTTATTCAGATACTTCTCCTGTGCTGAGCAGCGTTCAACACATACTCTATGCACGCTCAAGTCAGTAATCAATAGACAGAAGCAATCACTTCCTTACCATGGTAGTAGCAACCCAACGTTAAAATTAAACAAATAGCAAATCAATGTCCCATAATTTTGGTGTCTGATATAATTTCCACCTAAATAAAATCCACGCGATGCATCTGAATGTTTTATTTTAATAACATTCACTGTCAACATAGTATACTATAAAAGGGTTATTCTTACTTTTATCTGGAAGTACTCACTCTTAGTTATGATTTGGAAGGCAAAGATTCAGGAATAGGGTCGATGAGTATTAAAACGGAAATTCAGCTGGGAAGGAGGTGTTTAAACGTGAGATGAAGATCAAAGCTTACTTCCTCATCGTGGAACGTGAGGATATTGCTACTTACAGTCACCTCCCAAGAGAATATTAACTTGCCAACTTATGATACATGGTTTTTTTTTATCAATCTGTTTATCAGTCACATCTCGTTTTCCTAAATATTTGAGATATTTTGAGAAATGTACAACACAAGTCAAATTAAAATATAAAAGTGAGGCCAGCTACTGTGTCATTTCTAATAAAAGATGAAGACGAAAAAGGAACGACTTAAAAGTAGAGGCAACATGAATTGACACAGCTAATATGTTCATTGTTAATTGATCCTTGGACTTTCATGGCAGCTAAAACACAAGTGGAAACATCTTCAGCTATTGGAGTCACATGGTCTTTATAGAAATAATGCCAGATTTCTACAAAAATTCTCTGTGACAGATGAAAGGGCCTCAGTGTAGCAAGTTTTGCTTTGTATCTCTGACTCAAAAGCTAAGCAAGTGAGTCTTGGGTGAAAGAAAATCATCTCAGCATAAAATCAATCTCTCTTCCCTCGAAAGGATTATCCTAAGATGAAACACACACTTTCTTTCTTAAAACAGCTAGTCATTAATCAACGTTAGTCTTTAATCAATATCTCTTATGAACTACTCTGAGTTACAGACTCTTAGCATTGACAAAAACAACAAAAAACAAAAACAAAACTTAAAAAAACCCAAAAAACAAAAACAAAACAAAAAGAAAACCACTTTACACGTAATCCATGTCAACTTCTCACTCAAAGCTGAAAAAAATCACAACATCCCAAACTCATTGAGACAACAGTTAACACAGGAAAGCATTCAAGTGAGAAGTCTGGTTCTTTCTGGAGGCAGGCTATTGTACTTTAAGAGATCTTGATAATATAAAATGCAACTTTAGGTGGACAATTTAATACTGGATCTAGTCTTGACATTCTTTTCAACTATACACATAAAGCTGGATTTCTACATTGCAAGTCCACGAATTTATCTGCAATAAGTCACTACAACATGGTATCCTGGGTTTAAGTATTAAGTTGGACCACCATTTAAGCTAGATCGTTTTGCTAAGAATCAGAGGAGTGTCCCCAGTTGTCGAAAATGAGCACAATCATAAAAGATTTATTGATAACTAAGCCTGAGCTATATTGTCTTACTTGTTGATGTAAGTAGTGATGGACAAGTATATCACACTATATTTGCTTTGGGCTAGTCATCATGGCACCTATGCCATCACTAAAACTGTGTAATTGGATCAAACAGCTGAGACATGCAGGGTATACTTTGTATTGAGAAACTACTTACATACTTAAGGTTCACCTCCATTGGCTCTTGTATTTACTCTCTTGATACCTGATCAAGCTCTCTCTGTCTCTCTCTGTCTCTGTCTCTCTCTGTCTCTCTCTGTCTCTCTCTGTCTCTTTCTCTCTGCACGCACACATGTGTATGTGTGTGTGTGTGCATGTGTGTGTGAGAGAGTACATGCAGTGTACATATTTGTATGTGTTCATGTATGTGTTCACATGTATATGCATGCGTGTGAAAGTAGTAACCAGAGATCAGTCTCAGGTGTTGTCCTCTAATGCTCTATTTGAAATTTCTTGTAATTGTGTGTGTGAATAATATATGTATGTAGGGACATGTTCCACAGTGGACATGCAGATGTTAGAAGGATAACTTTGCAGCACAATAATCATTTTCTACATTCATATGAATTTCAAGAATCAGACTCAGGCTACCAGGTTTATACAATAAGTGCATTAACCTTGTGGTCCACCTCACCAGCCTTATCACTATATTTATTTGAATAAATATAGTGAGTATAAATAAATGAGTATTTCTTTGGCCTCTGCCAAGGTTTTCTGTAATAACTCTTGGTGCTGCTTATTTCCCAGATATATCAAGGAGTGAAGAAAGATGGCTTCTTACAGCCTCATTTTTTGGCAGAACAAGATATAATGTTTTTCGTTCAGAACTAAACTATGTCGATATCCCACATAGCAATAGTGAAGATGGGCATCGCCTGAGGAACCAGAAGCATTATATGGCCATCCCCAGCCCTTTAGTAGCAGTGGAATGGTGGAGGATTTGTCTTGATGAAGCTCAGATGGTTGAATGTCCTACAGTAAAAGTAAGAGTCTCTGCAACATCTTTGAGTGCAGAGGAAGGAAGTACATGAGTGGTACAGTAGTTGGAATAAGTGCATTAACCTTGTGGTCCACCTCACCAGCCTTATCACTATATTTATTTGAGGCACTACCAGAAAGCTCACCAATTCAGCAAGTCTAGCTCACCCAAAAGTTCTAGGGATTCTAGGGATACTTCTGTCTCTTTGACTTTCTTTTTTCAATGTTGCTGCTGGGAATATAATCTCAGGCTGTCATACCTGTGCAGCAGGTACCTAACTGACTAAGTTCCACAGCCCTGGGTTTACATAATCTAAAAGTATTATTGTTATCGTTGCCATAAGGGTTTCAAAATTCTGCATATGTAATTCTACACAACCATTTTGTGAATAGTGTATTTGATCACATAATGACAAAAAGGTCAAGATCTTACCATATGCTTTCTTATGATCACAATTCTTAGACAGGGAAGATTCAAGATCATTATGAACGTGTTCACTCTCTTACAAGCAAAAGGTAAAATAGCAAAGCTACATGGTCGTAGACCATGACAATAAAGCTCTCATCCACACAAGAACTCAGAAAGCCATTCAGTGACATCTGAAGTAACCACCCCATGATGGTGGGGATGATAACAATTTTAAGATACTCATTTTTTTTAAAGTTGTCTTTAACGATTGATATACATGGTGTATGCATACTTTTCTATAAGCAAGTACATATGCTTCCAGAAAAAAAGAAAGTGGACGAAAATTATAAGCACATATATGAATGAGTGGGGATGTTTGATTTCATTTTTAATGGAGGGAAGGTTTATTTTGGCTTACAGTTGCAGAATCTGAGTTCGTTATGGGAGGGAAGACATGGTACTGTGTTTATAGTGGGGGCTCATCCACAAGTGTTCCTCAGGACCAGGATCCATGTTTGGTGTTAATTCACATTATTTTCTAATCAGTATATTCTCAGTGTTCTCGAAATTAATAAATATGTTTACAAAGAATTAACAAAGATATCTTTAAAAACAAAATCTGCTTCAGTTTCCTCTAGGAATGTGATGCTGTGAATAATCATGGATCTTGGTTCAATTTTTACACCTCACACACTCAGGCTTAGTTTATACTTGAAAGAGAACTGAAGGCAAGCTTCACTGGAGTACACATAGGAGGGCCTAAGAGAAAGGCTCAACTATGGGAATCAGCCTGCTGGGCTCCCTCACAGTGTGCCTGACACAGGCACCAGAGGTAGGATTTGATCAGGTTAAGTTTCCAGTGTTGTTTGACCACCGGGCAAACACGTTGTATGTGCCTGTGTGCTTCAATCTTATTAATGTTGAAAAGCAAATCTGACAGATGGAAGCACTCCCTGCAGTAGTTTCTAGTGTGCAGACACAGCAAGCAGGCCTGTGTTCAATGGATGCAGCTGTCAGTTTTCTTCTGATGGAGGGATGGGGTAAAGCAAGTCCCATTGTTTGAATCTATAGGGTTCCCATTCGCAGAATCTCCTCAGATAGTGATAACTAGAGGAAACCAACTGTGTCAGAGAGCCTTTGATATCACCTTTGAGCAATGAGATCCCTAAAGCTCAGCTTCTATCTTCGTTAACACTGAACAGATTGTATTTCTGGTTAGCAGTGCCGCCAAGCCAGGTTCATTTAGATTTCATTTTACATCTTATTTATTTATTTATTTATTTAACGTGTGTGTGTGTGTGTGTGTGTGTGTGTGTGTGTGCGTGTGTGGGGTGGAGGTCAGAGGACAACTTACAGGAGTCACTCCTCTCATGTGAATTGCAAGACTTAAACTCTGGTCATTGTGCTTATTGACAAACAACATAATTAAACAAGCCATTTTACCAGTCCTAAATTCTGAGTTCAAACATTATTTCATTGTCTTGGCAAATTTTTAATGTAAAATTTTAAATTCTGTCCATGAACTTTATTCTTATTTGTAATACAGTTAACTGGGCAACTAATTAAAGATGCTGTTTTTTTTCCTTGAAATAAGTTCCTAATTCAAATCACAGAAAATAATACTCAGTGTGTCGTGTCAGTGTATGTATATATTGCATAAATATGTATATATATATATATATATATATATATATTTATTCCCATATATGTACTTGCATATATTTCAGTATTTTAACACTTTACAATAAATACAAGAAAACTATTTCAAAATAAATATCATTTTAAAGGGTAGGCTCACAACCAGAGACAAGGAAAGGTATAATGACAATAAGATATTCTAGAGCCCTTGGGCCTAATTCACCCAGATCAGCCACTGCTGCCTGATTATCAAGGAAGGTCCCATAGAAAGTTTTCCTTTTGGTCACCATGGACTTTCTTTAGTCAGCATGACTATGATTGTTAATCTTACTGACTTGGTTGGATTGGGTCTTTCCCTGGACATTAGTAAAGCACATGTCTGGTTGTGGCTGTGAGGATGTTTCCAGAAAGGAGCAATTAAAGTGGAAAGGTAGTCCTGAATGTAGGAGGAGGGGAGAAATGCATCCCATTGGCTGGAGACCCAGATTTAACAGAAGGGGAAAAAGAAAGCCAGCCAGCCCTGAATCCCTGAATTTTCTTGGCCACAGTTATAAGAATACCTTTGGTCCATTCTCCTCTCCTTCTCATCATGGATTAGATCCTCTGACACCATGAGCTAAAAATAAATCCTTCCTCCTCTCAAACTGTTCTATCAGGGGTCTTACAGTGACAGAAAGGCAGATAAACTTCATACCCATATCTCTTTTCAAACCAAACACAGTTCTCTGGTTTCAGAGATTTGCTGAATCATAGTAATTTCAAGAAAATCCTCAAGAAAGATTTTGCAAGAAAATCTTTCAGCTATTGCCAAGAAAAGATTCTTTTGTTCTCAATGCTTTAGAGTCGATGACCAACTGAACTATAAGATGTCAAGTAGCTCACATTGCAACACTGGGCTACATGCTTTGGCTTTTCGTGTGACCCATCTTCCAGGAAAACCCCAATTTCTTTCTTCCAATCAGATCCGTATTTTATAACACTCTTTCTGTGATGTCATCAAAATTAATCAAATATATGTTCCTTTTTCAAACAATGTGTGAATCTGGTTACTCTCTCTTTCCTGTGTTATTTCTCATTATATCACCTTTGTACTCTTGGAGAGCAGCAAGAGACTAGAAGAAAAATAATGGAAAGAAAGTACACACATTCAAATCCCAATTCTCTGTGTTTCCATGGCTTAGATGAATTAGCCAGTCTTCTTTTCCCTTGATTTCTCATCTATAGAAAGGAAATTAAAAACAGGGCCTAGATAGTTAGGTAAATGTGAGGGTGAATTACAACCATGCCTATAGTGTGCATTGGTGGTGATGTATGATAGGGCAAAAAGGAGCACAGGCTCAGGTGCCATGATTCCGGTCGAGCTCAAATCTTAGCTCCTTCAGTTTACTTAGTGTGCGATCTGATATGTAACACCCAACTAGTCATTGCCATAACTTCCTTGTCCTACAAAGCAGACAACAAAAGGAGCAACCGCTGTATAGGTTTATATTAACAGTTAATGCATGTGAGTGTAAGAACACATATTAAGATTCAATAAATACCATGATTTATTATAAAGTCAAGGGCAATTTGAGGACGTTTATGACAGGAACTTAAATATACTCCCTTGCTACATTCACAATTACGAATACCTGCTTACTCTTCTTTCAAGTTGTTCTGCTTGGATAACAGAATTATAAGTTAGATGAGAAAGAATATGGTATAGACTAAAACAAACAAACAAACAAACAAGGGATTTACTATATGTTCTTCTTGCCAATTTAATCTTACCAGAAGTTATATCTCAGATAGGAATGATTTTTAGAAGTAGGACTGTAATCCATTAGTTATGCTCACCATTTGGGGAACACTAAAAGGCACTATCAATAAAGAAACATACAGTACAAAATATCAGAATTGAGAGTGAGAAAATCTAAGCTAGAATGATCACTTTGTTCAGTAATTCTTCCCGTGTCTCGTCTTATCATATATTCACCAACCACTCAGTAAGAACGTCATAGTCCAAACTAAAACCATCTCTGTTTCCTGACTGAAGAGAGGAAGAATGTTTTCTTCCCCTCTCATTAGGAAGCTCTGTAATGTTTGATGACTGAGATATATAAATGGTTTTATTTGTCTGTTGATCCAGTGAGCAAGTAGGTACCTCAGGGAGATTTGCAAGAGAGAAAGACTCAATGGCTTAGTTATACGTAGTGACTGATCAGGACAACTGTATTCAACCTGTTCATGGGTGACTGAAGAGTGCCTGAGGAGTGTTAGGACACACAAATTGATTTGTTATGGTAACTGGCAAGAGCTGTCAGTGGTAAATGAGATTTCAAATGACTGCTAAAATGATGATGCAATTTGGAAGTCAATCTGTTGTTGCAATGGCCTCTTTCTGGATACTAAATCAGAAGAGCTAACACATAGACAAACCAATTCATGGATTTACTTTTATGTACGTCAAAATGCCTGAATGAAAAAAACTTAAAGGGGGAAGTGCAACTATATCTTGCCTTTAGCTCATCTTGGAAGGGTTGGAGAAGTACCCATTCAGTAAAAGAGATGAGAGAACTTGGAAAATATATTTAAAGTAAAAGTAGCCACTCTATTTCTATCTACCTCCCATCCTCTACCTGTTTACACAGATTAAATTGCTGCTCTTGGGAATGTAAGATGGCCATGTGGAAAGCCAGTTTTTCACATGGGCTGTGAGCCGTAAGTGAAGACCAAGCCAGATCTTACTGGATGAATGACATTATCTAAAATCAAGTTCTGCAATTTTCTCCATTATTTTAACTAACAATTTCAATTTTGGAACTCTAACTAATTGATAAAATGATTGATAATGAATGTGGGAAATTTTATACTCAAAGATCTTCTTCACATAGATAGAGGAACCAGCAAATTTTCATATACAAAATAAAAGACAAGTATTTTAAGTAAATTCTATAACAATCAATTCAGTATTGCAACAAAACATACTCATTTGAACGGTGAGATCATCAAAACTATGTAGGTTTTTTTTTTCATTTCTTCATTTTTTAATGCTGAGAACTGAACCTAGGTCTTTTCACATCTTAGGCACATGCTCTATCATGGAACAATATCCTCAGATTTATCAAACGTCAGTTAAAATGAAGGTAGACAGGGGATGGATGATGCTGAGGGATGGGGAAGGTATAAAGAGAGTGCAGGGAGTGGTGGCTGAAAATGAGGGGTTGGATTTGAGGAGAGGTGAGGAAAACTGGCCCAGAAGAAACTACCTCAAAAGTATGAAGGTGATCCAGGTGAGGAAACCTAGTAATGAAGGAAAAGAGTCTGAACTGGCCATCTCTTATAGCCAGGCAAGATTTTCAGTGATGAGACTGGATTGTGTCCAGTTGAATTGTTAGCCAAGAGTATTCTGTAGAGTTCCCTAAATTACACAGGATAATGATAGAGAAGAGATTTGCACTCCACAAAGTGATAGCAGGGCATCATTGCAGACGACAACATAATACAGCTCACTGAGCTTAGGGAGGTCAAGTTGGTGCCTGCATAAAGCCTTTATTCTTAAGTTCTAGTCCTTTTGGTGCAAGAAGGTACTCTATAGGCTCCTGAAAGAGAATAGGATACACCAGCCCAGCCCCAAGACATTTGTTAACTAAACAATCTGTCCTGTCCACAAAATGTCCACAAAATATAGTAGCCAGTCAATGTCTGGTTTAAATTGAGGCCCACACCACAAGATAGAGCCCATGTCCAGTACTGTCTGAATGGCCAAGAAGCAGAGATGAAATAGTACAAAGACTTAGGGTGGAACCAAACAGGACTAGCAAATAAAGAATAAATAAAAAATAAAACAGGTAATTCCTAATGATATTTTGATATACTCATAGATGAATGCCTTGTCTAGCTGTCATCAGAATGTCTTACTCTGGCAGCAGATGGGAGTACATACAGAGATGCACAGCTAGAGATTATGTGGGAAAATAGTCTAAATTAGAGATCTCTACTAGAATCCTCCCCCTTAGCGTTCAGAGAATCCTGAGGAAGAAGAGGTGAAAAGATTGTAGGACCAGAGCCATTACAAGGTCCCCTTCAATTACTGGAGGTCAGGCCTCTATCCCCACCTTCGAAAGATTAGAATCACCACAGCCCATCTATACTTAGAGAAGGGAGGAGATATCAGGGGCAGCCCTGCTTATACACTGAAGGCCTCAAATCAGCCATCGGCCTAAAATCAGCAATAGGCCTGTCATACATGTATACTAACACCAAGTCTTGGGTCTCTGTGGAAAAACATTGAGACAGATGGCTATAAGCTATTATAAACAGGCAGATTTTGTGGAAATTTACCAGCCTGAGTAGTCATAGACCTTGTAAATATACCTATTTCTGCCTTGGCAGATAATACCAACTTAGATAAGGACAAGTGAATCATAGGCAGAGTCATAGCGACTTGTCCCCTGAACCTTCACCCAGCCAATACCCTGTTCTGAAAGATATCTGCACTCTTCCTGAACACCCATGCTACAGTGTCATCACCTTCCCCACGTCCTGCCTTTTTGTGTTTATAACCCCTGCATGAATAAGTTAAAATTAAGATTTAAAAAAATAAATAAATTATAAAGAAAAAAAAAAAGGTTGTAGGAGTCGGACGGGATAGAGAACACACGGAGAACCTGGCCCACTGAGTCAACTCAGCAGAGTGCATATATGCTCACAGAGACTGAAGCAGTAAGCACAGGGCCTGCATGGATCTGTACCAGGTCCTCTGTTTATATGCTGTGGCTGTTCGCTTGGTGTTCTGTGGGACTCCTAACACTGGCAGCATCTGTGCTCTGTCTCATTTTCCTGCTCCCAGAGCTCTTTCCCTCCTATTGGGTTGACTTGTTCAGCTTTGGTGTGAGGTCTTCTAACTTGTCTGGTTGTGTTTTGCTTTGTCATGCATAGTTGTTTTCTCTTGGAGGCCTGCCGTGTTCTGAATGGAGATGGAGGCAGCCGAGTGAATAAATGGAGTGTGGTGGGGTCAAGGAGCTGAGAAGGATGGTGGGAGGGGATACTGTGGTTGGGATATATTGTATAAGAGAAAAATCTGTTTTAAATTAAAAATTAATTATTCACAAAAATATGTGCACATCAGTTACCAGCCTACAAGAGCATGTAAACCAAGTATTTAAAGAAATAGCAAAATGACTAAATACCAAAAATAGATACACAGATTATATTTATGGACCACACTGCGTTCTTATTTTTCCTTGATATTTCTACAACACAGTTATACTAGATATATGTTTACATAGAAACACACATACAATTAACTTTGACCTATATTTCTTTTCCTCAGTCAAAATAATAACAAAATTATAGATTTACATTTATAGAAAGCTAGTGGTAACAAGAAAATATATAAGAACTTCCATTGCACAAGAAAATAAGCATTAGATTTAAATTATATTGCAACTGATATAAATCCAGTTGATTTGAAGCGAGTGTGTGTTACAAAGTTTTTCTCCGTTAAGTCTACAGTATTCCAGCCTCTTCCACTAATGGTTTGATAGCAGGCCCCAGATTATAGCAGGACTTGTCTATGAAGATTATTATCCAAGTTGGGCTTCCTTCAGAATATATGGGTGATAAGTTTCCCACCAATACTTCACCTCCTAAGGTGAAGATTACCTTATGCTAAGATGCATAAGATTGCATACATAGACACACAGATACACACACATACACATACACACACACACACAGGCACACACAGTCATACCTTCTTATATTTAAAATACTCAACCCAGGCCAGGAACAGAAGACACACAGTAGAACTTGCATGACTTCACCCCTTACCATGCCAATCACCTTGTATTCATGGCTGATGGATTGTATATACCTCCTGAATATCTCTTTGCTCAGACTCATGCTATCTGCCCTCCCCTAACACTGGACTGCTGTGGAAGCTTTCTGACTGGCCTCAGACCCTTCGCTTGTCCATCTACTACAGAGTTGTTGAAAGACACGTTGACACGATTACTCATCTCCTTGAATCAGGTCGTTAGCCTCCTATTATGTTTGAATTTAACTCCACCCCTTGAAGATAACTTATAAAGCTCTTTTCTTCGGGCATTGCTTACTTCTGCCACAATTCTTCCACAAGTATCTAAAAATTAATTTATATTATTAAATGAAACACATTTTCCCCCTCAGTGCAATTAGATATGGTTGGAAAAAAGAAATATCATTCTTCTCTAAAAGCATTATGAGCATTGAAATGTAATCTAATATCACATTCATATTTTAACAGTCATAGTTCACATTTAAATCATATTACATTAAAATAAGAAAAAAAAACCTTAGATTTTTTTTAAAAGTTGTCTTACAGTTGAGTGACTTCTTTTTGTTTTAAGCAAACACAAGGCTTTCTATTTATACATACTACATTTCTTTTTTTGAGATCTTGCCCAGGCTTCCATTTCACTGTATTTCTTAAGACAGAGTCTTGCCATGCGCAGAATTACTTGTGCTAGCCTCGTAACATCTGAAAATGTCACCAGTCTACACTGAAGTGGATGACCACCGCCAGCAGTCTGGAAATAGACGAGTCACCGAAATTTCCGTCTTGCTCATCACTCGGTAGTCTGGGTGTAACACGATGGCAGTTAGACAACAGCATGTGATCAAGATGTAAGTGTCTATTAATGTATTTCATATAATACATAAGCTGAGTGCTTGAGGCACATTTATATATCTGGAGATATAGAAACCAGAAAAGAACAAGTAACACATCTAACATATCACCAAAAACTGGTGGACCTAATGTACCCACATACAAAAAGGCCAGAGACTATTAATTATCTCTTTCCTTCTGTTCTACGTGCCACCCATTATTCATACTGATGTCTGTTTATTTCACTGGTCCTCTGCTGATGGGAATTGCATTTACATTCATGTTTCCACCATTAATAAGCAGTGACATGGCTATACACACATCTTAGTGCATAACTAAAATTAAATTCTGGCAAGTGTAAGCGCAAGGTCAAAAATCATGCCTGTGCTTTGTGGGATATTTCCTATGTGTACTATGATTAATATATGAAATATTCATACCTTCTTCCGATGTGCAAAGCACATATTTGGAGGATGCTTTTAGATTTTCTCAAGGTAATCAGCTCCAGAATCTCTGGTGGTGAGTTTTATCAGAAGCTCTGGTTGGGAACTGGAAGATTTGCACTTGGGCCTCCGGTTCACAAGCCTGGAAAATACTTCACATTTGCTGTCATGATCTAGTCAGGCCAATCAGCCTCAGATTCTTATTTTCTGGCCAGTCAAATCATTCTGGCTGTGAACAAGGAACCATGGCCGAACCCAGATTCAGATACAACTGAAAATGGCTTTTTAACTCTCTGAGGATACTCTGACTATTAAGAAAGTAGACAGGTGACGATGGTGACAGCAGGTAGGACACACTCTGTGCTCTGTGTGCTCTGCTCTCCTGTCCCACAGTACATTGTGTAGAGGAACAAGCCCCTTGCTGGCTCTAATCATTACAACAATGCTCATTTTGCATCACTTTCCGTTTCCTGGCTCCCTCCTTTGTGCTGATTGATACTTCTCCCTCATGTCCAGTTGGTAGTATGTTTCTCACTCACTTGAAACAAGTTTATGGAAGTGTAAGTTACAGATCTCTTTGAAAAGAGAAGGCATTTTCAGGAAAATAAAAATTGATGATGTGGCCAGGCTGGCATTCGAAACAAAATATTTAAGCAGACTCACATTTACAGACCGACTTCTGCTTCACTGGTCTAAGAACACTCTCTAGTCTTTTCGATCTTTCTAGTTCTCCTTGCCTCCAGGGAGGCAGAGTTGACAATGGACTTCATAGCAATGCCCTCAGAGGATTTGTGGAATGCTCCTAAGGAGGGTTACATGGTACCAGCCCCAGGATGAAGAGCCTGAGGACTCCAAGGCATGTGCTCAGATACAGCAGGATGCAAAAGCTGGGCACTGAATCTCATGGTGAGATTTAGAAATGTGAAATGAGACAGAAGGATGAGAGGAAATGAGGATGAAAGAGAAATCAAGAACTTCCTCACCCTGTCCTACTTGTAAATGATCTGCTTCTGTTTTCCCAGATGTTGTTTTTTTCAGTTATGCACACACCCAAAAAAGCCTTGTGGATAATTCATATTCAACAAAACCAACATTTACGGAAGACCCAAATCACCATCTCCTCCTCTAATGGCACCCAGATCCTTCCCTACTGCTCCCTGCTGCTGTTGCTTATTTCATTATTTGCCTCTCTGGCTGGAAGACAAGCTCTCGGGGAGTAAGGAGCTGTTGGTTCTACTCTCTGTCATATTCTTGGCACTTAACATATTGTGGGGGTTTTGTTATTTTTTAAAACGTATTCCTTGAATGATGTATGAAAGAACAAATGGAGATTGAAGATGCAATGACCACATATCTGGCCTTCGTGAAGTGTTCTTAGTGTTCTATATATTTGCACAGTCATCAGCCAGCTTTAAATAAAGTAGACAAAAAGTGTATGTTGACTGGTGAGACAATTATGAGTTTATATAAAAACATCTTGTACCTGTCTTCTAATATAAGAGTTCAAAGTATTCTAAAATATTCTCTACTTGTTTGAAATCTAGAAACAAAGATATTATTAAAAGAATTATTGCTTGCTTATTTTTTAAAAAGAACTCTTTAAGTCACTCTTCTGGAATGAAGATACAACAGAAAATGACAAGGAATTAGCTAGAGGTCTGGAACTTTCCCCTTCTTCGCACAGTAAAGCAGTTCTGGTGGAAGGGGTTAGAGGTATCTTTTTCATGTTATCTCTGCCCCTGTGGTTAGCACTTCCTAACCTGGACTGTGCCTTTCTGGGCACATTAGTATGCTGATGCTACTCTAAAGACTCAGTCACCCACCAGGGACCAAAGTCAAGCATCCCAGGTGGGACAAATCCTGTGTCCCAATGCTACAAGCTGGCTTAAGTCTGCTTCCTTTGGTTTTAGATGTCTGTCTCATAAGGGTATGTGGCTTAATGCATTTACATTGATCACATGTGGAGAATAAGATTTACCGAGATAAACCACCTTTTCTTCTTCTTGGTCTTTGAAGCTAAATTATTTTTAAAGAACCAGGGGTCATTTAAGGCTTATTGGATTATTCCAAGTGTCAGATTCCCTCCTTATTTTTGTTACAGGAATCATTTTCTACAACAGACTTTTAAAATTCAAGGCCACTAGGGTGTTAGTAATCCCAGGAAAGGCCCCTGCTGGCAACCTTATTAGCATCACTGTCTCTTGATTTTTATTTAATTCCTTTTAATATTCTATCTAACTGCTGACAGACATTATGGAGCTTAGGGGTCCAGAATGAGGGCAGTATTTCACTGTATCATCAAGCTTGCAGTGAGCTAATAAACTGCTCACAAAGTGCTTTGAGATCATATAGCAATAGGTCAAAGGGGCAGAGGCTGTAGCTCACTGGTGAGAGCATTTGTACAGCGTGTGCAAGGCTCTGGGTTTGATCACCAGCCCCATAAATAAACAATAAAATGACGTGTTAAATGAGAGAACCACAAGCGTGGAATCATAGTTAATAAGGAAAGAAAGGGTACTGACATAAACGGCCCAAACAGTCTTCTCCCAAAATGATGGATTAGCATCTGGATTTCATCTGTGTATCTGCAAAGGACTAAAATGGCATTCCAATGGCAAAAAACCAAGTGTTTGGAAAACAGTACTCTTTTCTAAGCCCTGGGGAGGGGAAGGCTGTTTCAGAACATGGGTGAAAACAGAAAAACTCATATAACATTAAAATGTTAGCTTAGAGCAACCAAATGCTGCATTCTGGGGATTACTTTCAGCTTGTAAATCATATTCGCATATGACACTACATGCTAGCTCGAAAATAAATATAACAATCGCCTTGCCCTAACAAGAAAGGTTAGCACTCTCAATTTCCTCAGATTCATTTCTGACTCTTTTCAACCTATTCTGAGTCCCTCAAATGGGAGCAGCCATCTAGGGGGCTTCTTCAGCAGGCTGAACCTAGGGGCTTGCTTTTTAAAGAAATGTTAGATATTGCAGATGTCCCAGGAGGTAAAGCACCACCTGAACACCTGTGGACAAGAGCTCTAGGAGATTAGTGTCCTGTGTAATCACAGAAGATTTAGACTGAAGTTAATCCAATACAGACTTAATGAGATGCATCATTATTCTGTTAATTGATACAGAGGCAGAAATACCCAGTGATTTACAGACTCTGGTGGGTTTTTGTTGTTGTTGTTGTTATTTTGTTTTGTTTTTGTTTTTTGGGGGGGTTGTTGTTGTTGTTGTTTTCCAGAAAGGCAAGCAAAGCTCTTAGAAGGCTGACCAAAAGCTAGGAAGCATTAAAGGGCCCTCTAGAGATCCCAGATTCTTGCAATATTTTGCAGGTGATTATACACTCTCTCAAGAAGAACTTTAAAGCTGTTAAGACTTCTCCCAGTAAATGCCCATAGAGTTACTAGTTCCATCCCTTACATAACTACATCTTTTTTTCTTGTGAGTTCACCTAAGAAAAGGTATTAAAGTCTCCCTATTTGAGCTTGGCCCCAAAACTAGGAGAAACAAACAGAATCATCCAGAATTTTCCTGGGATACTGGATGTTTTTAAATATACATCTTATAAAAGAACTAAGCTAGCCATCTACATGTACAGAAGACAGCTAAAAAGTAAAATAAAAGCAGGCAGAAATAGGAGAATTTGAGAGTCTATGGCATACGCTCTTTCTTATGTGTGGAATTAGAAATTTCTTGATAGCCTGAAAAATGTTCTAGAGTGAGAAAAAGTTTTAAACCCATCTTGCCTGCTATACACACTTGGATATCCTGCCTCGGTCTCTACATGAGCAGATCATGGGTCACCGGGCTCTGAACAATCAAGGTGAGATAGCACAGTTTATACCAGGCATTCCATCACCTGAGAAACTAAGGCAGAGGATCATTGAGTTAGTTTCAGGCCAACCTAGACAATACAGTGAGTCTTAGAGCACTGTGGACTATAGCAGAAAGTCCTTGTAAAAAAACAATAAAACACAACTCAAAGTGAAACAAAGAAAGAAAGAAGAAGAGAGAACAAATTCTTAAACGATGACTTTGCTCAAAAAATTTCTGAACTCAAGATCCCATGGTTCAGAAGTCTTACTGTTTAAGCCTTCAAGTGATTTTCAACACACCTTTGATGTATGTTTGAGGGGGTCCTTAATTTTCCTGTTTACCTTAGTGAAAGTAAAACTTGCTTCCATTAACAAGCAAAAGCCTAAAGATATACACTCTTGTGAGGTGGTGGGCTGTGAGAAGTAGCTGGGTGCCTGGTTGAGCAAGTCTTGAACCCCAGACCTTTATCAGGACGGCAGGTGTTCAGCTCTGTCCACAGGCCCTGGTTCTTTTCATTCAGCTTCAGCCCTCCACAGCCCCTCCCAAAGAGAGGTCTATGACTATCAGTCATGAGGAACAGCGCCTCAAGCTCTCCCACATGTAGATGAGGTATCTTCAAGCTCTCAGAGCAAGCCAATATTATCTGCTGCCAGACCCTAACCCACCCTGAAACTGTATATAAGGGCTCTATTCTGGAGAAGTAAAGGTGTGTTCCAGAATCATCCTGGTGTCCGAGAGTTTCTGTCGCAAGAGCTGTAACACTAGAGCTGTAACACTTGGGGAGAGATCTGCTCTCCCGGAAACTTCCTGGGGCACCAAGCTGCTTCTTTGCCAGCTAGCCGGCTTCCTATCTGCCCAGCCGGGCGGCTCAGCGCTGAGAGACAGGTGCAGCACCTGGGAGTGACCGAGCAGCGACAGCGGAGACTTGGGCAGAGTCAGCAGTGGGGGCAGGCAATCGTTCCTCCCTGCTCCCACTCTGTACCCTTTGGCCCAGACCCTTCACACCAGGCCGGGCCAAAGACCAATGGACAGAGGCAACGGCAGAGACAATAGCAAACCCTCCCTGCTCTCACTCTGTCCTCAGCAGGGAGATCATCGTGGGACACCCTCCAGAACTGGGGAACCACACACTCTTGGTATAGAGGTATATAAAAGTGACCTGAGAATATAAATATATTTCCCAGTTGTAGTTATAGTTAGAATAGGTTTCTTTGCTTATTTTTAATTCAGCCATCTTTGTAGAAAATTAAGTTGTCTTCTACACTGCCACTCATTCCTCCCTTATTCCTTTTGCTCTCTTAGAAAAAGACTCTCAGATTCTTCCCTTTCCCCATTGTTTTTCAGGACTTCAGATGTGCAATGTCTATAATATAGAGAGATTATGCTATGTTGTAAGTTTAATAGACCAAATAGTAGATGATAAAGGAAAGGTCTAAAGAATATACAGTTTTTCTAAGTAAATCTATGAACACACACACCAGAGAGAGAAAGGGAGAGGGGGACGGGGACAGGGAGGGGGAGGGGGAGGGGGGAGGGAGGAAGGGGGAGGGACAGAGAGAGAGAGAGAGAGAGAGAGAGAGAGAGAGAAGTGTGTGTGTGAGAGAGGTGTTGATAATAGTTGACACATGAGTAAAAACATTTATCTTTTAAACTCTAGCCACTCATTTCAATTTTTAAAATTCAGAACTCTCATCTCTAAAGAATCCTAAAGGTTTGATTAAGAAGATCTAGCTGAGCAGAGGTGGCTCATCCCTTTAATACCAGCACTCCTCTGGCAGAGGCAGGCAGATCTCTGTGCTTTCAAGGCCAGGCTCATCTACAGTGAGTTCTAGGACAATCAAGGCTACAAATGTGAGAGCCTGTCTCAAGAAACAAAAGCCCAAAACAGCTAATCCACCAACCAAACAAACAAAAAGAAGAGGAGGAAGAGGAGAAGGAGGAAGAGGAGGAGAAGGAGGAGGAAGAGAAGTAGGAGGAGGAAGAGGAGGAGAAGGAGGAGGAAGAGAAGTAGGAGGAGGAGGAGGAGAAGTAGGAGGGGGAGGAGGAGGAGGAAGAGACAATATCTAAAACATAGTATCATGGTTAAAAAATGGTCACAATCTCTAAGATAAAAGGCAAAATTGCAATTAATATTTTTTATCACTGCAAACCAGAAGCTTTTTCGGAGTTTAAAAGTTGAGTGAGCTTTTATTGTGAAAATTAAGGTGAGAGTTCTGTAAACCATAGGTTCTTCAGTCTTGTCAGGTTTAGGCATTTCTGGGACAAGTTAGCCTTGAATTCACAATTTTTCTGCTGCAGTGTTCTGCATGCTTGAATTACAGGCATAGCTTCTCTTTATATACACAAAAGTGGTTCATTCAGTCTCTACAGCTCATACCTCCCTATAGTCAGAAATTTGAGGAGCATAGAATTTAATATTAAGAGCCTAGAAGTCAGCAGTGTCTCATGTCCTTCACTGCAAGTTCCAGAGACCTCTCTGGAACTTCATGTCTGACAAGGAACCCAGAGTGAATAAAAGGGTGAGATTACTTTGAGAATTTGTAAATGGAATCCATTGGCATGCACAGATGTTTGTAGTCTTTCTTCCTCTGTGTTTATGTATGCCCTGGTAAAAGCCAAGTCTACAGTTTAAGATGGTTTTCAGAAGAATTCCTTCAACCAAGTTTGCACAAATCTAAAAGGTTATCTGAATGTAGCAGGTCTGGTGAAATAGAAGGAAAGTGATTAGGAAGTCAAATGAGCATAAGAAACTATGTAACAAGCAATGTCACATCACATTAAAATGGTTGTTTTATTTAAGACTTTCCACACCCATTTTGCTGCTGATAGAAAGCTACTACTTCATTTGTGTTCTCTTTCTCCTTTGTATGAAAATTAGAGGGAGAGGGAGAAGGGGAGGGAGAGAAGAGGGGAGGGAGAGAAGAGGGGAGGCAGAGAAGAGAGGAGGGAGAAAAAGAGAGAGCTGCCTAGATGAGGTAAAAGAAGAAAGGGAGGAATGGTCCATAAAAGAAGTAATTTGACCACTAGCAAGGTCCTGATAAAAGAAGAGAACTTTTTTTCTGGAGAAATAAATAGACAGACACAGAACAAGTTACAGAGTTTTAGGGGTTTTACACTCATGTTAGGTTACTTCAGATTAAGGGAGTCCTTAGATCCTCACCAGAAGTAGCCTTTGCAAAGTATAATTTCTCAGAAACCCTGCCTCTTTCTCAGTGTTATCATGATCTCCATAAAAATAAGGACTAGGCTATATGCTTCACCTGTTGCTGTAGATCCACTTAACGACAGCCACATTTATGAAAATGGATCTCCTGTCTAAAGCCATGGACCCATCAACCAACCACAATGCATCACGGGAATATGAACTAGCTAGCTGTCAGTCTTTCAAGTTACCCAAACTCTCCCTTGTATTCATATACAAAACATAAACAACAAGGCACTAACTGTTGGGAGCCGCGGCAGGTGCTGGCAAAGTCCGCCATCGCTAGGTGGCGCTGTCAGCCATAATTCTTCCTAGTAAACAAATAAACTGCGCATGTGCCATGGTAAAAGCCCGCCAAAGTTAAAGCCCATCCCACGGCGTTTGGCGCGCTACGAGTAAGTAGCCAATGAGAGGTGATTACACCGCTCTAGGGTATAAAACAGTGCCTTTCTCCGTCTTCTTCGTCTTCTACCACCATTTTGGTTTATGGGAATAAACGTGTTTCTACGGAAGGATTCTGGTGTGTGTGTGTGTGTGTGTATGTTTTTGCCGGCGAGACGACTACACGCGCGCACCACATTTGGTGCCGAAAAACCCGGGAGAATTTACCATCGCCGGCACGTTTTTAGAAGACCCTCCGCTTGCCATCCACGCGTGGAGTGAATCCAGAACCATAGAACGAGAGGATGTTCTCTGAGAGACAGGTTTTGACTTGATTTAATTCACTTCCCTCCCCAGTTGGCAGGAACCTTAGAGGCTCTCGCTATGGTGTTAGCAGCATTAGTTTTCTTCCCTTTGGTCCTCGTGGCCGCTCGGGGAGTGGTAAATGGATTACAGGTCCACATGTCAGAAACAGAGACAGGAAGGAAGCGCTGGGAAATTCAGAAAGGAAAAGAGAAAAGAAACGTATTTAAGAAATCAGGCCTCCCCGAGAACCAATTCACGGGGATGAGAGATGAGAGAAAAAACGCTCTTAGGAGAGACGGGAGAACAGGAAGCCTCAGAAAGAAACCTCTGTATCTGGTAAAGGAGCCAGGGTTTTTACAGCGTGATAGCTCTGAGTCGGAGGGGCTAACTTCCGAGTCAGAGGACTCAGATGAAGAGAGGGATGGGGAGGATAGATGCCAGCCAGCCGCTGGAGCTAGTGAGGGTCAATTGGAGGCTGTGTTTGCAAGAAGAGTGGTTTGGGGGAGACAGTCTAGGTGAATGAGGAATTGGCCCAGTGCCGATTTTGCTTAGGAGGTGACAGCAAAAACATAGGTCAAAAGAATTCTAAACAAACATTGCCTGCAGCCTAAAAGCCGCTTCAGGCGGGAAGAGCAGGGTTAAAAAGAATTAGAAAGCAGGGTATTGAAGTGTTAAATTAGCTGCCCGCTACATCTCCAATGAACGAGATGAAAAGTTACATTTTAAATATGAGAGAGAGAGAAAGAGTTTTAAAAAATACAGGTGCCCTCTCTCTGAGCTGTGTCAGCAAAAAGAATGAAAAGGCTATTTCAGAGTTCATCTAGAAGCAGAGAATTCGAGAGAGTCCTGAAATTCTCTGTAGTTCTTAGAGTCCTTCTTTGTTGCTTGTCCTTGGCGCGCCAATGTCCACGTGTTTGTGTTTGCCTTTTGTTTCGTTGTCTAAATGTTCTGTGTTTGTTACGTGTTCAAAAAGAAAGATCGTTAAAACTGCTTGATCCAACCTTTGGGAGCTAAAAAAGGTCTCTTCAGGAATTGAGGTTGACATAAGCTGCTTTTAAAAGAGACCAGCAGCATTTTGGGTTTTATAAGGAAGCTAAGAGTCGTTTTGTCCTAGAAAAACCTCTGTGACAAGGTGCTTTTCTCTTGAAATTACAGCTAGAAAGACAAGAAATTTTGTTTGACCTAAAAATAAGATATGTAGCCACTTCGTTGTTGTTTATGATTGGTTTTGAAAGTATAAAAATGTTCTACATGTCTTGGTTATAGACTATTGGCTTAAATTATTGGGTGTGATTAGAAATTTACAACTTTGGTAACGAAAAGTGACGTAAAACCAACTCAGTGTTAGAGTCATTCAGAAACCAGGTGTATAAAGAATAAGGTTTTAAAACAGTATCTCTTCAATGAGATTGAAAGCTGCGTCATGCACTCACATGTGAAAATTAGCAGCAAAACTTTGTAACATAGGGATAGTCTACTTGGTGTTGATTTTAGAGAAAATAGATTGTTTAAATTGGTTCTGCTTTTGCTTCTCAAAATTAATGGTTACATTCTAATGTTACAAAAGATATTTAAAAATTTAGTTAAACTGCCAGTATTCCATTGGCTACAGTTGGCAGTTGTAATCTTGAGTTTAAAAATTTTTTTTGATTCGCCCATGTTATAGAAAGGGGGACAGCAGGTAGAGTTAAATAAAAATATTTATAACAAGTTGTGATACAATGCTGGCCTGCTAGAGATTTAGAACATTTACATTTAAATTAAGACACGCAGACTGAGATCTTAACATGCTTGTAAGACAAGGTCAGTGTGATATTAATCAGGTTGAACTGCCCACACAGCCCTCAGACCATACAAGCAAAGACAGACTTAGATACTTGTCTTTGCAATGAAATTGCACCCTCATACAATCAGGGTCTGGCCATAACTGCACAGAGCCATAGAGATGGGGAGTGTTTTAAATGTGCAAATTTAGATAGTTTTTAAAGTGACTGTCCCAGGAACAGAGGCTTAAACAACAGTCAGGTGTCCAAGGTTACCTGACAAACCTGTCCTTGGTACAAGAAAGATAATCCTTGGGCCAGGCCTCAGGATATAGGCCAAGATTAAACATTTACATTTAAATTAAGACTGTAACAGAGTAGATGAGACAGGAGCTTGGATTTCAGACGGCTATTTAACAATTATTAGAGGACGAGATTGCCTTCAGCTTGGCTTTATCTGATACTTAACTCAGCTAAAAAGAGTTGGTTATTCAATTAATCAAAAAACACTAGAGCCGGGCGGTGGTGGCGCACGCCTTTAATCCCAGCACTTGGGAGGCAGAGGCAGGCGGATTTCTGAGTTCAAGAGTTCGAGGCCAGCCTGGTCTACAGAGTGAGTTCCAAGACAGCCAGGGCTACACAGAGAAAGTTCAAATTTAAGATTTATAAGACTAATGGGGCACTACAGCCTGACTTGCCTACTCCAGCTGCAATTCAAGTAAATGCATATAAAATTATTATAGATTTAAAAGATTGTTCTATACAGTTCCTTTACCTCCTGGTAAAGGTGAGAGGTTTACATTAAGTGAAATTGCTTGTGATTTTTGAGAGCCCATGAAGCCATTCATTAAAAAAGCTTGCCTCAAAGAATGATTAATGGCCTTAAAAAATTTGTTGTTGCTTTAATACAAAGGTTAAAGCGTTTAAATCTCTCAGTATATATTATTCGTTGTATATTTTATTGGCTGATCTCTCTAAAGGAGTTTTTCTACAAGCCCTTGCTCCAGTACAATGAGCTTTAAGATTTTAGAGTACTTGTTGCTCCAGAAAAGTGATTCTCAAAAGTTGTTAACAGATATTAATTGGCTAAAACCTCATTTTCAGCTTACCATAGAAGAACGTAAACCTCTGTTAGATATTCTCAAGGGAAATACAAGTCCTAATTCCCCTTGACAATTAACTGATGAGGGACAGATAAACACTTTTACCCTCAATATTTTAAACCTGGACAGTCAGGGCCATTCCGCTGCTGACCGTCACTGTTTAGAGCCTGAGAGGCCGAAAGAGATGGTGAAATGAAAAGACATCTTGACCGGACAATGAAAAGGTCCAGATTCTATTTTAATAAAAGCCAGGGGAGCGGTCTGTGTGTTTCCACAGGAAGAAGACAATCTGTTTTGGCTACCAGAGCGGCTGAGGAGGCGACTCGCGATACTGGAAGGTGACACCCAGACAGACCCTCCAGGCTCTGATGATAGCCCTTGTACTGATCCAAGGGATACAGGTTCCTAGTATTTTTGTTTATTTTATCAAATTCCACCTTTAAGAATTGTACCAATAAAACCTGCTGGATGTCCCAGTGTTGGAATTCTAAAGATTCACTCGCACTATGGTTGCCAGAGTCACGCAATGGGTTCCCATCCCCGTGGAGACTCCTTCCACTTTGTCATTATTTAGACAAAAAAGAGATTTGGTATAACTGCAGCCATAGTGACGACGATATTAATTAGTGCCGTTACCGCCACTGCCACTGAGATTCCTATGTCAACTTCTGTTCAGGTGGGCACTACCCCCAATTGTCAGCCACGGTGGCAGAGACTGTTAACCTTCAAAACCTCTGCCAGTACCCAACTAAAAGGCGGGCTAATGATCCTTAATCAACGCCTTGATTTAGTGAGAGAGAGATTGGATATCCTCTTTCAATTAGCCCAATTGAGATGTGAGAGAAAACTGGGTACACTTTACATCACCAGTGTACAGTATAAAAACTTTGCTCGTGTAACTAATCTGTCCAGAGAATTGTTTCAGTATCTTACAGGACATTGGTCAGAAAACTTCAGTGAGACACTCAGAAAATTGAGAGCAGCTGTGGTGAACATCAACTCGACGTGCGTGGATCTGTCCCTGACTGAGGGACTGTCCTCCTGGAATTCTTCAGCTTTCTTCCTTTCCTTTCCTTTTCTTCCCTTTTTTAAGTGGGTGGGAGTAGGCCTGTTTGGTATGCCCTATGTTGCGGACTAGTATTCATCTTTTGGTTGGTTGCAAACTCAGAGCTCAACAAAATCTTGACAAGGCTATTTTTGCACAGGCGCTTCCAAAGTACTAGGGGCTTCCCCTGCAGTGTGGTTATCACTGCCTCAATTATAGCAGTCTCCCCCTCACGAGTGGTGGTGCTAAATGTTAGGCCATCAGCGTTGCACCCCAGAAGATTTGCCCATTACACTGGGTCAGTGAGGAGTCTTGGCCTGACTGATCCTTGTCTGTGTAGCTGTGGTACCTGAATTTTGAGACAAACAGCCCTTGCACCCCTAGGAGATGACTCCATTGCACAGGGATGGGTGTTTGCATCTCTTTCTGTTCCTCTTAGCCCTTGAACCCAGAGGACTTGTTTCCATTGCACCTGGTAGGGTAAGGGAGACTGTCTTAAACTGTTGGTTCTTGAACGCTTATTCCCCCAAGATGGAATTCGCTCGATCGGCCTTGGGTTTGAGTCATAACCGGTACCACACTAGACAGGCCAAGAACAGCCAGTTAAATAACTCCATCCTTTTGTCTCCAGGCCGGCTGCCAATTGGTCCCAACAACGGGAATAAGCTGATCCCATATGCCAGAGGTACACCACGAATGGTGATTTTACCCAGTGACAGGCATCACGAGTGACCACTACCTGGGGCGCACATTCTGAGAATGCCAGGTGTGGGTGCGTGACCCTCGTAGCCTAGCCAGAGAGCTCACCATTCTTTGGTGCTGGCTGTGGAGAAATGTCAGTCAGCCTAGACACGGGACATTGGCCAGTGCCTGTTTAACAAATCAAAAAAGAAATAGCCAGTAGACAGATTCCTCAGCCACTGCACCCTAGGGCTTCTGGTATAGGCACCCTGTAAAGCCTCAAACATTTGAGTACCACCCTCTGTTTTTTAAAACAAAAAAGGGGCAGATGTTGGGAGCCGCGGCAGGTGCTGGCAAAGTCCGCCATCGCTAGGTGGCGCTGTCAGCCATAATTCTTCCTAGTAAACAAATAAACTGCGCATGTGCCATGGTAAAAGCCCGCCAAAGTTAAAGCCCATCCCACGGCGTTTGGCGCGCTATGAGTAAGCAGCCAATGAGAGGTGATTACACCGCTCTAGGGTATAAAACAGTGCCTTTCTCCGTCTTCTTCGTCTTCTACCACCATTTTGGTTTATGGGAATAAACGTGTTTCTACGGAAGGATTCTGGTGTGTGTGTGTGTGTGTGTGTGTGTGTATGTTTTTGCCGGCGAGACGACTACACGCGCGCACCACAACTAACAGTGACTGAAGTGCTTTCTTGCACAGCAGTACGCGTTGAGTCATTTAGTAGACGCTAAGAGTCTTGCATCCACTCAACACTATAGGAAGTGCTTTAATGTTATTGCTGCTCAATCGTTGTATTATTTGAGCAACATTAGTCAGCACTTATAAATCAAAATCATCTTCCATGAAGTGCTAATGAATTCTGAACTTTGTATTCCTCATCATGGAATAGAGTAAATAAAAGATATCATAATCTGTCCAGGGCTTCATAATATTGCAAAAAAAAAAAAGACAGGAATAAAAGCATCTTCTTAAGATCTATAGTTAAAAGTGTTTGCCATATAAACATCATTATCTGATTGCAATCCTAGAACCCCACTTAAAAGTGGAAGGGAAGAATGCAGTCCACAGAGTTGTCCTATGACATTTACATAGCATTGTGCTGTGCATTAGATGCCATGTCCAAACACACACACACATATATGTATATAATATGTAATATATCTATAGATATAGAGATAGAGATAGAGATAGAGATAGATAGATAGATAGATAGATAGATAGATAGATAGATAGATAGATAGATGAAATTTCACATAAATACCATTTTCTTCATTTTGGGGTCTACATGTTCTGCAGTATGTTGTAGAAACCAGAGAATGAAGCTGAATATCTTCCTGCCAAAATGTACTTCTTTCCAGAACTTCAGAATATAATCCTGTCTGGAAACAGGGTAGCTGCAAGTGTAATTTGTTATGAAAAATGTATACTCTGTATAGTTGGATAGAACCTCAATCATGAACACTTGGAATCTGTATCAGATGAGAAGAGATGGAGAGAGACACACAACTGGAGAAAGTCCATGTGAATGTAACAGATTTCTGGCAATACCAGCAGCCAAGAGAAAGGCATGAGATAGCATCCCTAATGAAGCCCAGAGAGAAGGTTGTGCTGTTGACACCTTGAGTTCAGACTTCTGGCCTCCATAACCATAAAAGAGTACTGAACACTAAGTCTACAGTTCTTTGTTATGCTAGCCACACACAATTGCAATAATATGCCCAATCACCATTTCTTTTCAAATGTGTGGGATTGAACCCACAGCCTTGAACAAGTGCTCTACTACTGAGCTGCATCTCAAGCCTGTGACATCTTAGGATACAGAATAACACACACAGGCCTTGTGCTCTCTACATAGTTGAGAATGGCCATGATACTATGATCCCCCTTTCTTCATTTCCCCAATGCTGGGAAGGTAACATCACAGAGCCTGACTACCTAGCCTCCATTATACAGCACTGTAAAAAAAACCTCACTACTCAGGTGAAGTCTTCGGCCAAATAGAGGACTTCATGTCCTAAATAACTAAAGCCAATAAAGTATGAATGTAGGATCATAGGAGATTTGTATGCTATGTGTAGATAATCAGGTTTCCATATGAAATTCACCCCTCTCCGGGCATCCTCAGTATTTAAATGTTTAGTTCTAACATTGATGTTTCCTAATCTAGGTATTTTTAAACACTGTTATAAGTTGTTGGCTTCAAGGAGAATTTTCTGAGTCTCAGAGGCTCTCATAGAAAGATGTAGAGTGCTCCCTGAAACACTGATCTACAATGAAAAAGCAGAG
The DNA here is from genome assembly GCF_004785775.1 of Grammomys surdaster. Classification (NCBI taxonomy): domain Eukaryota; kingdom Metazoa; phylum Chordata; class Mammalia; order Rodentia; family Muridae; genus Grammomys; species Grammomys surdaster. Next base: position 802,890 of record NW_021604912.1, on the reverse strand, counting down.
TTGGGCAGGAGAAAAGTAGGCTCCCGCTTTAAATGCAACAGAGGCCCCAGATGATACACCAGAGAGCTTGAAAGCTCAACAGGCCTTTTATAGTTCTCCTATCAGGGGCGAAAGGGCTAGGCCTTTGCCCTCAAACTACACCTCCTATTGAATATGCCTACCCTAGAAGAGCCAGGAGTTTGGGGAAAGCAACTAAAAGTTTCCTTCCAGTAGAGATAATACATGGAGACAGACACAGTTATAAGCATGTAGAGGAAATGAGTGGCTGAATGTATAATGAGACCTAACACATGGACTGCAGCATCAACCTAGTACAAGAATGGAAGCCTATCTGCCTAATCATCATCTGTTATGAGAATGTGGCCATGAGAGTTTCCGCACCTGGATCAGATTGCCTTATTCTGGGAAAGAATCCATTAGGTGCTCTCAAATCATGTACACCATGACAGGTCTGCGAGGTCTCAGCTCTGGTTTCTCTGACATTCCCTCTCCCACCCACATTCTTTCCACTTGAACATCCTCCAACAGGTCTCAAAAACCTTCATCTTTACAGTGGCTTCTGATCAACATTTGGACCACAGTGATTTTGCTTTATTGGCTACTTGGGCATATAGGATAATCATTTAACTGCTATTTAGAAATTTTGGCTCTTTTCATTCATTTATTTATTCATTCATCATACATTTGAACACTAACTCAATACTAGACTAAGCACTGAGTATTTAAAAAGTTTAAGAGATTGTAAAAGTTCTTAGCCTAATGATAAACAGCTGAATTTCACTTAGGAAAAAAACAGTGTCGTAGATTACTGTTCTCTGGCCTATGACCATCTTAAGTAGAGCAGCTGTCATGGACCACAGGGACCCTCCCAAGGTCAGGTTCATTGACAATCCTATGTAAAAGTAGGATGGAGGAAGGACTACTGAAAGGGGACTCAATAAAGTGCAACAGCCATGAAGTTGTTATATATCTTTGGGTATAGATTTTTAGTAGTACAAATGTTTGGGACTGCCTATGTTCCTCTAAGTCATATCTCACACATGCTACTACAAGTAAGCAAGTAATAAGCTCTTTGTTTCACAGTGCTAAATTTGAGTCAAATTATCTTTTTGGTCTGTCGTTAGTGTATATATAAATGAAAAGCCCTTGTTCATATTTTCCAAGCAAATGTCATGCAATATATGTATTACGAGTATTACTATGACTTGAGTAATTTGGGGCTGTGAGAAAGACCTCAGTGGATTCTGGAAAGGGTGTATCACTCATAAACATGGAGGGTCCACAACATAAAGCAGTTAACTCATGGGAAGGAGATTAAACACTAGCTAGTCACTCTGTGAGTTCAGCTGAGTCACCCTTCTTCTACTCTTCATCTGAGTATGACCGTGTTTGATAAGTCCATGATGTGGCCAAGACGCATGTCTATGACCTGCTTGAGTGGGGAGTACTCATATCAACCTCCATAGCAATTAGCAACCCATGAAACTCAAATGTATGACTTTGTATGTACAAAACACATGATGTGTGTGAAACTCAGGTTATAAATACTTAATAAAAAGCACACATCCCTATCATTTAGACATCTCTAAAAAGCATGAATCCCCACTGGTTGTATCATTCCATTTTACCTTTCCCTCTTGGAAGCTTCAAAAGCTTTAGGCAAGTCCCCAACAGGTAATGTAATTCTCTCAATGGGTTGGACTTCCAGGTTAAACAAAAATTATGAATCTAACTATACAAATTGAGCAGAGATGGTATACCAAATAGATACAAGCAAGAGATTTCTTTAAAACTATCCAACTGTAAGACTGGAAAATAGAAGAGGAAAATATCATATAAATAATAATTATCTGAATGTAATGGTTAATGTTCTTTAATGTAGCTCCAGCAAAAATGTCACTGAGAGAAATGCTATTTCACTTCACTACTAACAAATCAGGTACTTAGTGTGCTGGGGGAGAAATGATTGGAACTGCTTTAAAGCCATGTTAACCAGAGAAACTGCAAAAATATTTATATTCTTATGAAGGAAGGAAGGAATGCCTCTCATGGGTATATTTAAGTACCTTCAATCTTTTGGATAAATGGTAATTTTAAACAAAAATGGAAAGATGACCTTAGAATAATAATCTCAAGATCCAACTGGGACTAAGCTTCCCAATGTAAAAAAAAATAATTATTTGCAATATTTTCAGGTTGGAAATTTCTATACTACACTATAGCTCATAGATTTTATGATATGCCTCAAACAAAAATCACCCAAACACCCAAATCTGAGCTGGCTTCTTTCCCATGAGGTAGGTTCACTCATATGTAAAATTACTTGCCAAGTCCTGCTGACTGTCTGTAATTCTGCTCAGTGACTCTGTGGTGTTTGTCAGGAGAGGAAAACAAAGGGAAGGAGAAAATCAATCCATTCACGGAGGTGTTTCATATAGAGCATGGGACTGGGAAAGCAAAATCAACTCTGGCCCAGTGAGGGCTTTCTCTAGCCAGTTCTCTCTCCATTCTTCCTTTAAGAGAGCTCATACAAAGGCAATGTGGAAAATTTCACAGGATAAACGTTGGGTTTGTGCCTAAAAGCCACCCCATTGGCTGAGTATCCTTTATCCTTTGTCATTGCTAACAGCCGTTATATATGTTACATGGAAAATTAAGATCTAGAAAGGACCTGACCTGGGAGCCATTTTCTTTTCAGATACCCAGAAAAGCCTTTGAGCATCCATTTGATCTGCTATATGTGTCATTAATAGTTATGTGACTAGATGACATTAGGATGAATTACTTCTTGGAGAGGCTAAGTCAATGAACGTCAACAAGCAAATAAATATGCAAAAAGTTGCATGGGGATGTCTTTGAATGACAGGGCCCTTTCCATTAAGACATATAACAAAGAGGAAAATTCTACATTTAAAAGGCCAGAGATTACAATATTACAGGCTTATTTCTCTTGATCCCATAAGTTTTTGACTGCCGGTGGACTGAATAAATTTCTGATAAAATAATCTCCAATCATACACGCATTTACAGAACTCATGTGTCATAAGGAGAGGAATCCTCAATAATGTCTTCATTTGATTGGGTAAGCATATAGGCATACAAGGTAAGGAGTTTCCAACATCTTGACAAGTAGAAGAGCAAGGTCCTTTGCTGCCTCTGAAAAGATCCCAAGTCTTTCTACTTTGCATCTATATTAACATGAGCAAATTGAATTAATTTAGTCTAATAACATTAAGTCAGTAACAAAATAATTCTTTGAAGCAACTGTGTAGATTAATTAACAGACAGAATTAGTGAGACAAAATGAATGGTTCAATAGCTCTGTGTCAAATTTTTCTTTGACCAGGTCAGGAAACAGGCAGAGCTCATCACATGCCAGTCCCTTAAAAACCCCTGTGATAGTTAACAGATTCCAGCAAATTCATGACAGATGCCAAGTGTTTCCTGGCTGTTCCAGGCATCTCAAAGCCAACACCCAATGAGGTTTAGTGCTCATGAGAACCAGGTAATGTTGGGGTTGAATGGAAGTCACCAAGGAGTAGTCTGTCAAATTGCCTAAGAAATGGAAAAGAGTCTATTACTCTGGCAGTGTCACAGAGTCTCTTATTTATGCTTCTCGATGGGAGAGGGGGAAGAACAGCCAGAGTTGCATGCTATAGCAGCTATCCAGCTGCTCATGCAGTTAATATAGCTGTAGAAAGGACATGATTTATACAGGACTGCTTTCCCTCAACACTAGCACACGTGTCCAAATCCCACTCATTCTGGTGGACTCATAGTGTGCACACACCTCATTATGCTCTGGTTACAGTGGGCAGCTGCTGGTTTACATTGGCACAGGAATCGCACAATGCCGCGCTGTTTTGATCATACCTATAGACCTATATCCCCTATAATATAAATGGGAACAGCTTGGTTACTGAAAACGATAGCAGATTTTCATGCATGTTACAGACCAAACTGGTACTTCACGTCAGAGAAAGGCTCCCTGATGCTTGCTAGTGAGGCTGGCTGATTGAGGCACTACATTGGAAAGCATGCACAGATTATTTCCAGTGTCAACAGACATGCTGCTGCAGGAGAGGATAATCATCGAACCAGTTTCTCACAGCAAAGGAGTGAGGCAAGACCTAGCTTGGAGCTTTTTTGCCCCTTGCAAGGAAGAAAGATAGATCTGTTATTGTTCCCCGTTTTTATATTCTGCTGCAGAGCAGGGAGCATGGCCCTTATAAATTCACATACCTGATAGGGGCCCTGGTTGCAGCCGCAGTAGCTGCTCTCCATGGTGTAGCTTCTAGAAACCCCCATCTCTCTCCACACCACGACTCGAGCAGTGGAAGCTCGTGATTTTTCTACCAGAAAGCTGCAGCTGTTCATGGTGAATGCTGGTGCTAGCTTGTCCAGGATTTTAGGAAGTGTCTGAAATGAAAAGAATAAAATCAAATCATGATAAAGTATAGGTGATTAGGAATAGTCATCATTAAAAAAAAAATGCTTCGTGACATTTATTAAATATCACCATGTATCAAACCACGTTTATGTTACTCTGAGTCCCTAATTTAAATGAATGGATATGAACATTATTTTTATGATTTTTGTAGATCAAAACAGTGATGCTTAGAAAACATAACAAAAAATAATTTAAAACCCACAATCGTGAGATGGTCAGAATGGGATTGAAAAGCCAACCTGGTCTAATCCAACACTGTGAATTTGGTCTCCCCATTTCTATGTCACTGTACCCCCACTTTCATGGATTGCTGAGTTGTGCCAGTTGGGAACTATACATGTCAGAGACCTGCAATTTCTAGTGATTCTATCCAGCTCCACGGACGATGTGGGAGAGCCAGTCACTGATGGTCCTAAGCAGATGCACATCTAACGTTCTCTCATTTCCTGTGAGTGTGTAATTGCCCAAGTGAACTCTCATCGTGTCCTCTGCCATAAATCTGAAGCTGGAACAATTATGAAAGTTCTAAAACTCTATCCTCTCAGTCTTCATATATCCCACCTTTTTTAGGGCTAAAAATGTTTTATTTATGACCATTTAATCTCCATTTAGAAGGCATGTATAATCTCCTACTACTCCATTGCCTGAGTGGGGTTCCAGCCAACCAGATCCACCTCCAAGGGAATGCTGTCCTGTAGTTGATAGGACACACAGTCCTTGGATAGACAGAAACACTAAACATTGACAGTCCCAGCCTTTAGCAGCATTCAAAGTACCACTCGCTTCAGTACTAACAGAATATGCACAAAATAGCACATGATGTAAAAACATGTACAGTGTACCACAAATAGGGAAAGTTCAGGCTTTTAGTCAATTTTTTAAAAAGATTTATTTATTTTATGTATGTGAGTACACCATTGCTATCTTCAAGACACACCAGAAGAAGGCATCAGATCCCATTACAGATGATTGTGAGCCACCATGTGGTTGCTAGGAATTGAACTCAGGACCTCTGGAAGTGCTCTTATCCTCTGAGCCATCTCTCCAACTTTTAGTCAAATTATACGGAAGAATTTGTAAGTTCTTCTGGTAGAAATGCAGTTTGGGTCATTTCTAGAACGTTCAGCAAATTCTCCTCTCTCTGGTGGTTTTTGTCCTTACATTTAATGTAATTTAATCATATAATTATCTCTAAAGGCATGTGTTTTATAAGTATATTACCATAATTAATTGTTTGCCTTATTATGATCTCTGAGTTCTTACATTGCTTCCAGACCTAGAGGTCATTCTTATTTGAGTTTCAGCAATTGTCCCCTAATTGGTTCGTTCACATCCACTCTAGCATGTTTCTCTGGGTGAGCTTTCACTATGTTTCTTTCTTCAAACTGCTCACAAAAATAATAATAATTAAAATTTTTAATTATCATGTGTGTGAGTTCTTTAATTTGCATTCCCTCTTTATTGTGGAAGTTCCATGGTGACAGGAATGGGTCTTAGAGGAAAATCCCTGTAC
>NW_021604912.1:775552-796917 GCF_004785775.1 Grammomys surdaster | reverse complement strand
AGGACAGTCATTTATCTATTTTGAGTTAATTCTGTCAAAGGTACACATTTATGCCTAGACTATTTTGCTTTTGCCTTCAGATCTCCATTCTTTTCTAGATCTGTTTTTGAAAAAAACTATCTTTGCCCTATTATCATTACATGTCTTTCAAGGATGAGTAATCATATTTATGAGAGTCTGTTTCTTGATACTTTAAACTCCTCCTATGACAGACTCATCTAATTTTCATCATTACCATCCTGTCTTGTATTCTATTTGTGGTAAGCCTTGAAGTGAGGCAGTGACAGAATTCCAACTGTCTTACTCCTTTGTGCTACTAGGCTGCTCTGGAGCATCTGCTTCTCCATTCTGTTTACAAGATAATTTCCAGGTACTTTGATTGAAAATACATTAAATGTATATTTAAAGATAGGGAGAACTGAAATTGTGACAATATTATGTTTTTCTATCCATAAAGGCGAATATTTCCCCCTACTCTCTAAGTTTTCATTGATTTTGTTCATCATATTTCTTTTGTTAGAGAGCATAGAAATGTACCTCTGTTAAATTTACATTCGAGAATTTTATCATATGTGATAATGATGTAAGTGTTGCTAGGATGGTGTGTGTGTGTGTGTATGTGTGTATATGTGTGTGTCTGTGTGTGTGTCTGTGTGTGTATCTGTGTGTGTGTGTATCTGTGTGTGTGTATGTGTGTGTATATGTGTGTGTGTATCTGTGTGTGTATGTGTGTTTGTGTGTGTGTCTGTGTGTGTGTGTCTGTGTGTGTATCTGTGTGTGTGTGTATCTGTGTGTGTGTAGAAAAAATCTTACTCTGTATACCAGGCTGGTCTAGAACTCTCTATGTAGACCACACTGGTCTCACACTCACAGCATTTCTCCTACACTGGCCTCCTGATTGTAGAGATTGCAGACACTGCTTTCTCTGTCTACTCCTGGGTATTTAAATCTCAAATCCATTTGCTGGATGCTAACTCATAGGAAAGCAATAGAATTTTGTACATCACCCTCTTACGTTGCAACCTTTCTACCAACACTCAATCAGCATGCTTTTATTTGCATTCCTTGTCTTGTCGCATTGCTAAAATTTTCAGCATGGCACTGAAATGAGACAGTGAGAGAGAACATTCTTGCAGGGCTTCTTTTTCTTGATTTAGTGAGAAACTTTCTGTTACAGAACATGAAAGATGCATGTTAGCTATGCAGATTTTGCAAAAATATTCTTTGTCAAGTTGAGAACAGGGACTCTTGGTATGGAGAAAAGGATATTGAATCTTGTCAAATATTTTATCTGAATATATTATATGCTCATGAGACTTTTCCTCTTAGTCTTTTGATATGATTATTTATACAAATTAATTTTCTAATTGTGAACTAAGTATGACCAAGAAAAATCTTACATGGTCAGGGCATATAATTATGTATATAATAATACTTGATTTTTTAACATTTTCTTCAGGAGTTTTGAAGTTTTGTCTATGAGAATTATTAATCTATTGGGTTTTTTCTTCTTATATCTTTGACTGGTCTTATAAAATTAATTGAGCAATATTCCCTCAGTTTTGATTTTCAGAAAGCAATTATAGAAACTGGAACAATTTCTGCATAAAATATATTGCAAAATTCACTACTGAACTCATCTGGGTCTAACTCTATTTCTCTAAGTAGATTATAAGTTATTCATTATCACTTAAACATCATTCATATGTAGGCCTGTTCAGAGCATCTATTTCAACTCAGTGAACACTGGTAATTTGTGTTTTTCAAGGAATTGATATATTTCACCTGGATGATCAAATTTAAGGATAAAAAGATTTTCCCAGTATTCCATTTTTCTCCATTTAATGCACATAGGAGTTCTAACTTTGTTCATTCTTCCATTTCTGATATTAGCAATTGGTCCTCTTGTTTGCTTTCTACTTAGTCTCAACAGAAACTTGATACTCTTGTGGATTCTAAGATTCATCTTTTGGTTTCATTGACTTCATCTTTTGATTTTATGTTTTCAGTTTTTAAAATTTATGTTCTAATATTTTATACAAATCAAAATTACATCTATTAAGTGTATACATTCTGATTTATTTTCCCTAATCTGAGTTATCTGCTTTGTGTTTTCTTTGCATTTGATTTGCCATTTAACTTCTTTCCTCAGATGTATGGTTAGATGTTTGATTTCAGGACTTTTATCTTTTAATCATATGTACATACAGTACAATACAGATTCATCTATGTATAGATTTTACCATGCTAGAAATTTTATAAGTTTCATTTTCATTTAGTTCAAATACTTTTAATGTCTCTTGGAAGTTTTCCTCTCTTGCCTGTTATATAAAATCTGTTATTATTCTCCCTGTGTTTGAAATTTTATACTTCCAATGGATGGATAGATTAATTTTATTATGTCTAGGAGCACATATTGTGATATTATTTTTCAATATAACTGAAAATTTGTATTAACTTGTTGATTCATGTGTATATTTTATATTATATATTTTATATTATTATTTTGTGTGTATTCATATGTTATCACATGTATGTCCATGTACCACATGCATGCATCCCTCATGACTAGAAAGGAGAATCCTCTGTGGCTGAAGTTACAGAGACATATGAACCATAATATGGGTGTTGGGGATCAAACCCAGATCCTCTAGAGCAGCAGCTATTATTCTTAACCAGTAAGTTATCTCTAGAGCTCTTCATAAAATGTGTCTTTATCACATCCCCACTCTACCCTCAAATCCTCTCAGACCCACCCTCTCTTTCCTACCAGTCTCCTCAATATAGTATTTTTTCTTAAAGATGTTATCTTGTAGCCAATGTCCTGGTGGTCGAACTATTACAATGTTTCCACCTCTTCTTCCCTGATGCTGAATGAGCTTTAAGTGTAGTATTTGTGTTGCCATTGTATTAACTAGGGACAGGCATTCAAAAGTCAGTTTATTTCTACTTTGTGACTAGCTGTTACTATCTATAATGGACCCTGTCTATTGCAAAAAGAAGCTTCTTTGATGAGTGATAAGAACTGCATTCATCTGTGAGTATAAAGATAAGTATTTAGAAAGCATCTAGAGATTTATATTAGTTTGGGAAAGAGGCAGTAGTAGATTCTTCTCTAGGTTCCATATTTCTCCAGCCATGAGTAGTTTGCTAAGTTTATAATGCCTGTCATGAATTTCCTCCTAATAAATGGTCTAAAATGTGTTTTCTAGCATGCAAAGTGGTCTGTGTTGGTGATTGTTTCAAGTAGGCTTAAAAACTATGTCTATTCTGTGATTTTTGGTAAAGCCCTCTAAAAAAATAAATTGCATTTGTTGATTGATGATTCCTATTTTTTTTTTCGTTACATCTGCCTACTGATAGAGTTGTACAATCTGCAGATGTAACAGCAGATGCATCTTTTTAAATTTCATGCACTTGGTCTCATTTCCCATATGTGTCTTATGTGATTAAGCACATGCATGCCATGACCTGTTATATGGTCTTAGAAATTCTTATTCCTTTATCATTAATGTATTACCATTCTTTTTTTTTTTTTTTTCGGAATATGAAAATTTATTACTGTGTCTCCATTGTCAAATTTTATGATCTCGGTCTTTCCTTCTTGCCCTTGTAAAGAGCCAAAAGAGACACGTTGGCTACTTTAACCACCTTAAAGCGGACGCCAGGGATATCACCGACAGCATGACCTTTGCGACCAAATCCAGCAACCAGAACCTCATCATTTTCCTCAATGAAGTTCAAGCAGCCGTCATTGGGCACGAATGCTGTGATCTTCTTGCCGTTCTTAATGAGCTGCACCCTGACACACTTCCTGATGGCAGAATTTGGCTGTTTGGCTTCAACCCCTACTTTTTCCAGCACAATTCCCTTTGCATGAGAGGCACCCCCAAATGGATTGGCCTTCAGGGCTGTGCCCAAGTGGGCTTTCTTGTACTGTTTATCATGCCACTTCTGGTCCCGTCGGTGACTGCGGAGCTTCCGGGCAGTACGGAGACCACGACACTTGCCCATCTTGCCGGCGCCACGGGCCCGAGAGAAAGAGCGTATTACCATTCTTTATCGATGATAATTTTCATCCTTTGAAGTTTCCTGAACTTGTTATTAACTACTGTTTTGTTTTGATTATGTCAGCATATTAGAGCAAATATTTTATATCATTTTTCTCCCTTTCTTAGTATAGTGGATCTTTTTCACTTGGTCTTAGGACTGTCTCTGAGTGTGCAACATACACTTGCTACTGATACAAACACACTAGTAAGAAGTAGGATGATATTCAAAAATAGTGTCAGTGCTTTTAAGCACTCTTCTTTCTCCCCTCTTTATCTTGGGTCATCCATGTCATTATCTTAACATATGTGTAAACATGCTCTGATTTTAAAATATGGTCTCTCTGTTATTATTTTTTAATGCTTGTCAATCTGGTAAATTAATAAAGAGTTATATAAAAGACATGTTTTATTGTCACCTGTCCCTTCGCAGTATCCTTTCTGTCTTGATATACATCCATTATATTGCCTATGTTATTTTCCTTCTTTCCAAAAGTTCTTTTTAATACTCTTTGGAACCAGTACAAATTTCTTCAATATCTGTTTATAAGAGCATACTTGTATTTTGCCTTTACTTTTGAAACATAATTTCTCGAGGTAAAGAATTCTAGTCTAGTGTGGTTTAGGGATGAACAAAATTATTTTATTCCTTTACCTTTTTGTATTAAAAATCACCTGGACCCTCTTACCCCCTCCCCTTGTAAAACATGCTATAAAAAAGCATTTCATGTTCAAAAAAAAAGAAAAAAAATCATTTTTATTTATTTTATTTAATTTTAGAAGTTTTGAAAAGAAATGTAAACATCACATGCCAAAATTAACCAGTCCCAAAGATATTGCAACTTGATACAGTTAGTATTGTATATATAATTGTATGTTTACATATGTAAAGCAAACATTTTAAAAGTTCTAATTATGTCATAGATTGATGTTTTGGTTTAGGTGGCAGTTTAGTGCACAAAATATATCCAATACTAAAGGTCTAGAATCCAAGGAGAAGCTGCACAGCTTCCATTCTGAATACAAGTTCTAACTTAATATTTTAATTCAGTGTTATTTTTCAAATAGTAGCCATGATATAAAAATTGACATTTTAAAAAATAAATTCATACAAGATTTCTTAGTTCCAAACTCTAGTAGACAACTATACTAAAGTGTGTAAAAGAAATTTTTCATTGTTTTAAGTACACGCACTTATTACCTATGAATGCAGTATTTTAAATAAGACTAACAAAAGCAATTATGATCACAAATTACAGGAAACACATGAAGCTATTCAAAGTTATTTCAGTAGCACAATTGTCTCTAGGATAACTGAACACACACAGTACTGATGTGTGAGGCTAGAAACCACCTTCTGCCTTGAGAAATAAGCTTAAAGGCAAATGACATTCAAAAACAAAACGTGTCATATTTGAAAAGTAAAACTCTTGGTTATAATCTCCATCTTTTTGGTTTGAATGATTCCTGAAATACATACATACATACATATATAAATATATACATGACAAAAGTAATGTAGATCCCTCCCTGGTGATTCTCTTTGGCAGTATTTTTGATTTTCAGTAGTTTATAACTGGTATTTGTAGCCTCGTTTTTGTATTCTTTCTGTGCAATACTCTCTGAGTTTTCTGGATTTGTGGTTTCTGGGTCTGACACTAAGTGAAGTTAGTTTTGTTAGCTAATCTATCTCTGTAGAGATGATCAAACATTCAAATTAATTTCATGTTTCTTGGGGACCTTAAGAAACTGTGCTCTTTTCACTGAAGCCTGGGGGCAGAGAATATATAAGGTGAAATGAGGGATCACCCCACTTACATTTCCATAGCTGCAGCTTATCCACTCATTTTTTAAAAATTATCCTAAAGCTGTGTCATATATAGAAAATTTTCATTCAATCTCATTATTTCTCTTTTTTATGTTGCATACATACATCTGTATCTGGGAGAAAAGGCAATGATGGCTATTCTAAACAGGAGGTTGTTTGCTTTGCTTGCTAATGGTCAAGACAAAGATGGATTCAAAATCTCTTGGAGGAGGGGGGTAACCAAAAAAGGGGATAACATTTGAAATGTAAATGAATAAAGTGATTAATAAAAAAGAAAGAAACAAAAAACCTCAAGTGAACCATTATCATCCCACAAAAATATTATGAGATTTAAATAAGATTTAATGTGTGTATAGATGTCTGTATAGACAACCTCCATGTGTATAGACATTTCAATGTTATGTTTGAGCATTAGATACATACCTTATGAAGAACATCCTTCCCTGCCTCTCCTTATTTTCTGGTAGTAGGTTTAAGAACACAGACTCTGAATACTAACCCCAGAAACTGCTTGAACAACTATGAAGCATCAGAGCCCATAACTGAAAAGTAGGCAAGATGTCGTTGACAGACAAGTATATGGAAAAGCCTAGTTTGAGTAGGCAGTTGCTTTGTGACTTATGTGAGCTTTCTATCTCCCTGAGTCTTGGCTTATCCTCTACTAAGTGAGAGAGTTAGAAGTCCCTTATTAGTTCAACACAGACATGAGAGAATATAGAAACTAGTCCAGAATTACCCTGAGAATTTGTCTTTTGTATTTTCATAGACATGGAATCACACCTGGCCAGAAAGAGTAGAGTCAAATACAGCCTCAACTGAGGAAGATACATTGAATTGGATTCGGTTATTTTTGTTTTAAGGCATATTTTAGAAACCCAAGCTGTACTTTACATTTTTTTGATTTCTGATTACTCTCTTTTTTTTTAATTATGCTATAGATTACATTCCAGTCATTGCTCTCACTCACTCAGTCCCCACTCCTACAGTTCCCCATTCCATTCTCCCTCCCTCTTGCCTCTGGGAGAGTGCTCTTCTACTACAAAAGGCCTCCCCCTTCCCTGGAGCCTTAAGTCTTTCCAGGATTGAGCACATCTTCTCCCACTGAGGCCAGTCCAGGTAGACCTCTGCTACATATGTGCCAGAGGCCTTGGACCCACCCATATATTCTCCTGGTTGGTGGCTCAGTTTCTGGGAACTCCCTGGGGTCTCGGTTAGTTAAACTGTTGGCTGTCCTATGGGGTCATTCTCCTAATTCAACCATAGGGTTCCCAACTTCAGTCCAATGATTGGGTGTAAGTATTTGCTTCTATCTCAGTCAGCTGCTGTTAGGGTTCCTGAGGACAGCCATGCTAGGCTCCTGACTGTAAGCACATCATAACATAGTAGTGTCAGGTTTTAGTGCACCCTACCCCCTCCTCCATGAAATGGATCCCAAGTTGGGCTGGTCATTGGACCTCCTTCCTTCAGTATCTTCTCCATGTTTGTCATTGCAGTTCTTTTAGACAGGAACAATTCTGGGTAAGGAATTTTGACTGTGGGTTAGTAGCCCTATCCCTTCACTTGAAGCTCTGTCTATTGGAGGTGGACTCTTTAAGTTCCTTTTCCCTAATGTTGGGCATTTTGGCTAGAGTCACCCCCAATGAGTCCTGAGAGTGTCTTGCCTCCTGGGTCTCTGGTACATTCTAGAGGGTCTCCCCACCTCCCACTCCCTGAGGCTGCTTATTTCCATTCATTCTCTTAGTCTTCTGGGATCCTCTCCTGTCCTCTCCCTACCATATCTGATTCTGTTCCCCCTTTCCCCTCCCTCTTTCCTCCCCCACTCAGGTTTCTCCCTCCCTCTGCCTCGTGTGATTATTAATTATTTCCTTCCCCCTTCTAAGTGGGATTGCAGCATCCTCACTTGAGCATTTTTGCTTGTTACATTTCTTACTGTCTGTATGTTGTATCCTAGGTATTCTGTACTTTTTGGCTAATATCCACTTATCAGTGAGTACATACCATGAATTTCCTTTTGGGTCTACTTGACATCAATCTGGTTATTCTTTCCAAACCAACCATGGTTTCAAAATTTAAAGAATGAAACTCTCTACATTATGGTCAGAATTTTATAGATAGAATGTGTGTTAGAACTCATTTCTAGGGTGTAGCCCTGTGGTCAACTTTGCAAAAACCCAAATATATCCCTCTCTTTTGGGGTCAATCATGTAGCAAAAGTGTAGTAGTAGGACAAGTAGAACCATCAGTATTTATGACTACTGTTGCACTGTTCAAAACATAGTTTGCTGCTAATGAAGTTTGAAAAAGAGAAATAACATTGCCTAGCCCCAGCCTTCCAAGATTAATAAATATTTAAAACCTCTCTTAACATGATGTATGTCCCTCCTTTAGCCAAGGCAATCCATTGTTTTTCAGGCTCCAAATAAGAATTTATTCTTGCTTTAAATATCTCTTGAATTACAAGCTATAGAGTCATTTGACTTATTGTTTAGTTTTTCTACAACACAGCATACCCTTTTTAAAAAGGGTCTCAGGGGTCAGAATATTAAACTGTACTTCAAGTCCTAGCTCTTATTATAAAACTTCTCACAATGCAATTAATTTCTGTGTTTCTTTTCTCTTTTATGTGAAACTAGATGTTACTATAAATACTTGTTCATTAACAAATATTTTGAAGCATCATCTAATGATGCATACTGGTGTTACACAAAGTATATCTGGAAATATTAAGTGTATTAATATATTAATGTATGTAGAGAACTCTATTGGTGCTTGGTATTGGCATTATGAGAGAACTTTGGATTACTATTATCTTTATAAACTCCTGAGAATTAGAAATCTGTGAAGAGAATCAATTACTGAAAATGTCGCACAAGGGATTGCATGCTTAGCAGTACACAATATGTACTTAGCATTGGTTAAGAGTACATGCTTAGTAGTGAGGCACAAAGCCTACATCCAGTTCATCTCAACACAGTTCTCTATCATCCACATGGACATGCAAGTTCTTTCAGACTCAACTTTTAATTATTACAGAATTTCTGGATTCTAGTTCTTCCAAGTTTTGTAGAAATCACATTTGAACTGAAAGTTTTCTCATGAGATGCTTTTCTATATTTAAGGTTGTAACAGAGATCATCAGATTTACACCTCAAAAAAAAAAATGTCTGCAGAAGTCACCCAGGACAATCTAATGAACCCCGTACCCAAAGAGAAGCAGTCAATCCTGTCTGTATTACTTCACAATTAGTCCTTCAATTACTGTACTTAATTTTTATTTCAAAATTTTGATCATCTGTCTTGTCTGCCTATAATTTGTTAAAAGAAGAAATCCAGACTTCATTCATCAGTGTTACACAAATATCCAGCACTCTGCATAACAGCTGGTGCATAATCAATAAATGTGGTTTTGAAAATATACATTAGCTTCATGAAGGTATGTATAACAGCCTAAAGCATTTCAGCAAATGCATATAGTTTGTAATAATTGCCACAATTAAGCTTTAGAGCCCATGGATTTAACCATTTTCTTCCTCCTGCTCATTTGTACCCACACCCTGCTTTGGGCAATCTCTGAGACATTTTTGTCAGCAGTTTTATAATTTTCAGAAATTTTACATTATTTAATTATAGTATTTCTTGACTTCTTTCATTTAGTTGAATATTTTTAAAGTTTTTAAAGTGCACTTCTGTTCCTTATATCAATAGTTCAATGTTTTTAAAGCTGGATTAGCAGTCATTGTAAGAATATACTGTATTTTATCCATCCAGTATTTCCTGAACACACATAAAGAATTTCTAGTTTAGTATTATGTGTAGTGCTTGTTACAAACATTCATGTGCAAGGCTTTATTGGATCTATAAATGTTCATTTCACTTAGAAACATAGCATGGAATTGTTGGATTAAAGATTAAAATATGAGTTTGTATATTTCCTACCACATCTATTGTTAGTGATATCTGGGTTTCACCCAAAGTAGTCAGAGAGGATTCAGGGTGATTTTTTTTTTTATTTTCTTCTTTCAGTTTAGAATTACTTTGCATCTTGACACCTGGATAATTTTGGAGAAAGTTCCATGAGCTGTTGAGTTGAAAGCATGTCTCTTAATGTTTGGGTAGAATTTTCTGTAGATTTCTTCTAAGTCCATTTAACTAATGGTGTTATTTAACTCTAACATTTCCCTGTTTGGCTTTTGTCTGAATGACTTGTCTTTTGGCAGGAACAGGGTAAGTCATCCACTATCCCTGTGTGAGGGTCGGTAAGTGATTTGAGGTTTAGTAGTATGAATATGGGTGTTTTTGTTTTCAGTACATAAATGTCTAGAATTTTAATATTCCCATGGTGGCATTTTCCTTAAATGAGTATATAGTATTCTTCCTTATCTCTTTTGATTAGTTCTGGTTTTAAATCTATGCTATAAATATTAAAATAGATACACCTGCATGATTCTTTACTCCATTTGCTAGGAATATCTTTTTCCATCCATTTACCCTGAGGTAATAATATCTATCCTTAATGGTGTGGTATGTTTCTTGAGTGGAGTGAAAAGATGAATGAATCATGTTTTTTCATCCAATCGGTTAGTCAGTATGTTTTTATTGGGGACTTGAGACTATTAATTTTTATTGGGGACTTGAGACCATTAACATTGAAAACTTTCAAAGAGCAGTATCTGTTAACTTGTTGTTTAACTTTTGAGAACCTGACAGTGTTTTCCAAAGTATGCTTATTATTTTACATTAATATCAATGGTATATGATGATTCTAGTTTCTAAATATTTTGACCAATACATGATAATCACAGTCTTTTATACCAAGGTGATCCTATTGGTTGTGTACTGTTATCTTACTGTGATTTTAACTTTTAAATTAGCTAATGAACGTGTGTAATTGATACCATCCCTCTTGGCCACATGACATTTCTTAGTTTTGGTGAAACGTTTCATCACATTTTCCTCCATTTAAAGCTGTGAGTTGTTTCTTTTTTATTATTTTTCATAATTCAAGCATGTATTCTAGCTAAAAGTACTTTGCCACATGAATGATTGCAAAATATTTCTCAGTCTAAGGCATATCTTTCTATTTTCTACATAACATCTTTTGAAGAGAAAAAGACACTTTAAAATTGGCAAAATCCAATTTATCTACATTTTATGGTCCTGATATTAGGGATGCTGTAAAGTAGGTTATGTCTGAGCAAAATTTACAAAAATTTTCTTGTAGAGTCTGTACCTAAAGTGCTATACATGTTGTGTGTTAAAGGTCTAAATTCTTCCTTTTCCATGTAGTACAACAATATTTCTTGTGTTATTTACTGGGAAGGCTATTCTTTTCCCCATATGAACTGTCTTGCCATCTTCTGAAAAAAATGGTTGTGAGAGAATTTTTCCTATTCCTATTCTAGCTGATATACATATCATATGATGCACATATGAGTGTAGGGGTAAAGAACTGGCAACATTAAAAAGTTTATTAGGATACAATGTCCAAAATATGATTGGAAATCAAATATTCAAAGAACCTGAGACATTTCTGGCAGTCTCATTCGTGCAGGATCAAGCAACTTCACTAGAGCTTTGGTTCTGAACATACAACATAGACATATTGCACTATGCACACACAGTGCAAACAACAACTACTAACAACGAATTAACAACAAACACATTGGCTCAGATTTGAAGCTAATACACATTATGAATTAAACTGTTATTTCTGTATATACAAAGTTTTCTTCTCTTATGGAAAAAGAATGGTTTAATTATAAATCAATAGTCATTCTTTGGCATATTAATATCTATATATGTGTGTATGTAAATATCATATATATTTAATACATATGTAAGTACTACATATATATACATATATATGTGTGTGTGTGTATCTTTAGGCTGTATTATGTTAAAATATTTGATAATAAAAATTGGTGTTTCAGTTGTAGGCTTAAATTTTATTAAAACTCATTAAGTGAATTAGTACTTAGGATTAAGGCAGAATTTTCAATAACTCATAAAACAACACCAAGTCCAAATTATCTGCCCAGAAAAAGTCTCCCACATCCTTCTCTAGTGTTTAACTCGAATCCTTCTATTATACACCACGTATAGGTCCCTTCTGTGCTGTATCTCAATTCTCCACCCAATTAGAACTCTCACATCCTTATTCACGGTCTACCCTAGTAAGTTTCCCTGACCTTCCCATTGCTTTCTGCCCAATGTGCCAGACATAGAAGGTTCTACATCCAGTGACCTGACCTACTCTGGTCACCTCAACCTATGACACAACCAATTTTAAAGCTTATGACAGGACCCTACCAACTTACTTCACAACCCACAGTTTTCTCCCACACTGCATTCAAAACCAGATCTAACCCTATACTCCTGTCTTGAAAGAGGAGTCATATCCTGTACACCATCTGAGACTCTCTGTCTAAATACCTTTATTCTTGAGATATTTTTATCCTCTAAACACACATGCTCACAATACTCTCTTCCACCTCAACTGCTCATCTGTCTCTTAGACATAGAACAAACAAAATATGACAAAAACACAAATAATGTTGTAGTAGCTGTTTCATTTCTGTGAGGAGATACTATGATCAAGGTAACTCTTATTTTTAAGTTTCAGAGGAATATTCTTCTATTATCTTTCAGGAAGCAGACAGGCATGGCACTGGAGCAATCGTTGAGAGCTTTTCATACTGATCTTTGGACAGCAGACAGGGATGGGACAGGGTCTGGTGTGGTCTTTTTAAACATTAAATCACATCTCTAGTATCATACCTCCTTCATAAAAGCCACACCTACTTCAACAAATTCATATCTTCTAATTCTTCTCAAAAGGTTCCATTCCCTGGTAACTGAGCATTCAAATATATAAGCCTATGGGGGCAAGTCTCATTCAAACTAGCACAAATAAGAAAATTTCAGTCAGTATCTTTGCCCCCAAAGCTACCCGTCTTCTAAAATATCTGTCAATGAGATTTACTTTGATGAAGTACAGAACACACAGAATTTAAAGGAACAGTCCTAAATTTGGTTAAAGAATTCAAGAAGTTTAAAGGAGACACAAAGAGACAGCTCAACAAAATTAAAGATAAAGAATTTTTAAAAAACAAATGACTGAGAAAACACAAGCATAGGACTGGTAGTAATGATGAAGACAATCCAAGACTTGAGAAGGAAATTCAGTAACAAGATAAAAAAAATTGAAGAACATTCAATCTTACGTGAAGATGAAGTTGAAAAAAAAAAAAACCAGTAACTCAATGAAAAAACTCAAAGGAAAGCCTTACAAGTAGAAAGACTCAGAAGACAGAATACTGGGACTCAAAGACAAAATGTAAAACCTAGATCAAATAAGCAAGCAATATAAACAACTTTAAAGAAGCAGGGGAGTTACATATAAGAAATGAGTAGAACCATGAACAACCAAAATTTCAAATTATAAGCAAAGAAGAGGAAGAAATATTTCAACTCAATGGCATAGACCAGATCTTTAACAAAATCATAGAAGAAAACTAAGGAAGATATACTGACACAGATTCAGGATGACTATAGAACAACAAAATAGACAATTTTAGAAAAGAAAATGAGCACAGTGTATTGTACTTAAAACAGCAGGTATAAATAACGAAGAATGTATATTGAAAGCTGCAATAGAATATGTATAAGTCACACATAAAGAATAAAATATCAAAATAACTACTGATTTCTCAATAAAAACTAAAAGAAAAAAGGGGCTGGAGCTATGCATTCAAAGTCCTAAGAGACTGTTTTAGACAGCCTAACCTGATATAATGAACAAAAGTATCTGCCATAATTTGAGAAAGAAAATTATTCCATGATATTAGAACCTTAAAAAGTCTACCAAACTCTTATATTTTGGTTGTGAACCTAGCCTTAATGGCCATTAGATGCTGAAAAAAGCATTTGACAAAATACAACACCCCTCTATGTTAAAAGTATTGGAGAGATCAGGAATTCAAGGTCTATACCTAAACACAGTAAAAGAAATATACGGCAAACCAATAGCCAATATCAAAATAAATGGAGAGAAACTTGAAGCAACCCCACTAAAATTAGGAACTAGACAAGGCTGCCCATTCTCACTCTATTTATTCAATACAGTACTCAAAGTTCTAGCCAGAGCAATTAGGCAATAAAATGAGGTCAGAGGATGCAAACTGGATAGGAAGAATTCAAGATATCACTATTTGCAGAAGATATGATAGTATACATAAGTGACCTCAAAAATTTTACCAGAGAACTCCTACAACTGATAAACAACTTAAGGAAAGTAACTGGATATAAAATTAACTCAAACAAATCAGTAGCCTTCCTCTATACAAAGGATAAATGGGCTGAGAGAGAAATTAGGGAAACAACAACCTTCACAATAGTCACAAATAATATAAAATATATTGGTGTGACTCTATCCAAGCAAATGAAAGATCTGTATGACAAGAACTTCAAGTCTCTGATGAAAGAAATAGATGACCCCAAAATATGGAAAGATCTCCGATGCTCATGGATTGGCAGGATTAACATAGTAAAAATGGCCATCTTGCCAAAAGCAACTTACAGTTTCAATGGAATGTCCATCAAAATTTTTAACACAATTTTTCACAATGATAAAAAGAGCAATTCTCAAATTCATCTGGAATAACAAAAAACCCAGAATAGTAAAAATCATTCTCAACAAGAACTTCTGGGGGAATATCCATCCCTGACCTCAAGCTGTACTACAAAGCAATGGTGATTAAAAATGCATGGTATTGGTACAGAGACAGGCAGGAAGATCAATGGAGTAGAATTGAAGACCCAGAAATAAACTCACACACCTATGGTCATTTGATGTTTGACAAAGAAGCCAAAACCATCCAGTGGGTGAAAAAACAGCATTTTCAACAAATGGTGTTGGTTCAACTGGGGTCGAGCATGTAGAAAAATGCAAATTGATTCATTCTTATCTCCTTGTACAAAGCTCAAGTTGAAGTGGATCAAAGACCTCCACATAAAACCAGGTATGCCAAATCTAATAGAAGAGGAAGTGTGGAAGAGCCTCGAACACATGGGCACAGAAGACAATTTCCTAAACAGTACACCAATGGTTCAGGGGTGTAAACCACCAGGATCTAAACCATCAACTGAAAAGTATACATGGAGGGAGGTATGGCTCCAGATATATATAGATTTGTAGTGAAGGATGGCATTATCTAATATCAATTAGAGGGGAGGGCCTTGGTCCTGTGGAGGCTCAATGCCCCAACATAGGAGGATGTTAGAGCAGTGAGGTGGGAGTGGGTTAATGAGAAGAGGGGCACCCTCAAAGAGGCAAAGGGGAAGGGGAGAGAAGGATAGGATATGAGATATATAGAAGGGTAACCTGGAAAAGGGATATCATTTGAAATGTAAACAAATTCTACTCAACCAACAAAACCTGAAGAAAAATACAGGAAGCATTATTTTCGGCTTAAAAGAAGAGTTAACATGGTAGAGAGAGCATGGAAAGAAACAGGAACCATCATTATTGAAACATAAAGTACCATTGAGAAAACAAACAACACTGCAAAATCAGCTGCAAAATGAAAACAATTTAAACACACATTTTAATAATATATGTAAGCATCAGTGGCCTCAATTTTATCAAAAAACAAGATGACTGAATGGACCAAGAAATAAAATCCATTATTTACATAAAACACAGATTAAGCAGAGCCTTAGAGTAAAAGGAAGGACAAAATAAATCCAATCAAGTAAGATGACAAAGCAAGAATGCATCATTACCCCAACACCTGACACAAAATACTTCAAAGGAAAATTAACCAGAAGAGATAAAGAAAGTTATTTTATTATAATCAAACAAACAGTTAGCCAATAAGACATTACTGTACTGCACATGTATTTGCTAAACTCTGATATACTTTCTTTTAAAATGTTCTACAGATTTAAAGACATCAGTTAACATCAATCCATTAGTATCAGGTGATCTAAATATCCCATTTTCTCCAATAGACAGGCCATGTACACAAAAAATAAAGAGAAACATCAGAATTAATTGACATCATATTTCAAATGAATTTAAAAGATATATTCAGAATATTTGCCCTAATAACCAAAGAATACAGGCATTCTACTTCTGATGCATCAAGGATTTTCTAAAGTAAACCATATTCTCGGACACAAGACAAATCTTTACACATTCAAAAAAGAATGAAATAGCTTCCTGTATCCTGTTAGACAACAATGTAATAAAACTTACAATGTAATAAGACTTACAATTGATAGCAAAAGAAAAACACACAAACTCATGAAAATTAAATAACTCATTACTAAATAATTTATGGATCTAAGAGGAAATCGAGAAAGAATAAAAAATTCTTGGAAATAAATGAAAATGAAAACATAACACAGTAAAACTTCTAGGACATTTTCAGAGCAGTCGCATGTGGGAAACTTAAAGGTCTAAGTGCCTATATTGAAAACAAATTAGGAAGATTGCAAATAAATAACTTGATAGAACCCCCACATCTGGAAAATCCAGAACATTTTTCATAGGAATATAAAATACAGTACTAATATCCATATGGAACTAAAAAGACCAAGGATGCCCCAAACAACGAATGATGCTGGATGTTTGAGATATTGTCATTCCAGATATTAAGATATGTGATATGGCAACAATAACAAAAACAATATGGTATGGTTAAAAAACACACATGTAAGCCAATGGAACAAAATCGAAAATCTAAACATGAGCAAACATAACTTCAGGCACCTAATATTTGACAAAGAATTCAAAAACAGATGTGGGGGAAAATCATCTTCAACAAATAGGTCTGGGAAATCAAGATATCAACATGCAGAAGATTAAAATGAGACCCATATCTATAACCTGTTGTGGGACCATGAAAAGGATAGCTTGGTTTCTGGTAGAGCACTGGCTAGAAATGGCCAGAGGCCCTGCGAGAGACAGCATATATTTTGCCATGCTCCCAGACTCCAGGATCCTGAAACACGATATAAGACACCCATTGATCACCACCTTTCAGTCAGGTACAGCAACTTCCCTACCAGCCCCTCCACAGATAGAGATAACTACAGGCCTCAGAGCCTTAAGAGATTCCTATATTAATGAGATACCTGAAAGCCAGACGGGGTAGCCAATTAAGCATTCTTTCCATGACCCTCCTCCCTCCCTATTTAACTCAGGTCTGCCCTGAGTATTTTGGAGAGGGAGTACAGCCAGATTCATCCACTTTCTGCCATGACAATAAATCCTTTAAAACCATGGACTTCCTCATGTCTTTGGGGCCCCGCCATGGAGAGTCGTGGAGAAGGACTTTAATGAGTCCCCGCCCGCCGCTGTCTAATCTCCCGCTAGAAGACTTCTCTATGTTCCTGCTGCAAAGCCTGCCAACTCAAGCAAGATAGCCAAGCCAGCGATCCAGCCAAGCGAGTCCCAGTAACCAAGAGTCTCTAACCACCGGGCAGTATCGGGGCTTCTCTCTCCCTTGTTTCACTCAGCTGCAGTCCAGCCCGAATGCCCTCACATCTTAGTTCTTCCACATCTCCCAGCAGCATCTGGGAGCTCAAAGACCAAGACCACTGGCCTCCAGGTCAGTTGCTAAGGCCCGGAGACCCCTCACCCCCACTCAAAAGCCCTGCCTCCTCAGGACTTCAGATTCAGATCTCTCCAAGCCTGGGCGGAGCGTCTGCCCCATGCTTTGTGGAGTAAACTCAATCAAATTTCTCAGAGCCACGGGAACCACAACAGTCCAACAGGACCCATGCCCGCCCATACAAGAGCTAACAGCCCCACAACTTTGCACAATTGACTCCAAGTGGATCAAAGACCTAAATGTGAAACTTGAAACAGTAAAATTTCTAGAAAAAAATCATAGGCAGTGCCCTATATAATATATATATATATATATGTATATATATATATACATATATATATATATATATATATGTGTGTGTGTGTGTGTGTGTGTGCGTGTGTGTGTGTGTATATATATATGAAAATATTTCCTGAGTAGGACCATGTTTGCCAGAAAATTAAGACCACCAATTAAAAATTGGGATGTCATAAAAACTAAAACCGTTTCTATGAAGCTATAGTAACAACCAGGTGAAGACGAAGTCCACAGAATAGAAAATAATCTTTGCCAGTTTTATCTCTGTCAGAGTATTAATATCCAGACTATATAAAGAACTCAAAACACAAAGAATAAAAATAATGACTAGTTTAAAAACATGGGCCTTGGATCTGAATAAAGATTTGTCAATTGAAAAAAAAGAAATACTGCTATGAAATATCTCAAAAAAAATTCCTCATTCCTGGCAATTAGATCACACAAACATTGAGATTTCATCTTGTTTCAGTCAGATGGCAAAATTCAACAAAACAACCTACAACAAACTTTGGAAGGGATCTGGAGGGAAAAAAAAATCCTCTTTCACTGTTGATTGGCTTGCAAAGATACACAGGCACTATAAAAATCAGTGTGGAGAATTTTCAAAGTGTTAAAATTATTCTACCCTATGCACAAGCTCTACTACTTCTTGGTATATGTCCTAAGGACTAAACATCTTACTCCATATAGCCTTGCTCAGCTATGTTCATTGCTTTTCTACTGAGAATAGATAGGAAATGGAAACAACCTAAATGTTCTACAACCAAAAAATGGGTGATGAAAATGTGGTTCACATACACTGTGAAATACTATTCAGCTGTAAAGAAAAATGAGATTATGAATTTCGCACATTAAAAGATGAGATCAGAAAGATAATATCGAGTAAGCTCCCTCAGACCCCAATAGATGAATTTTGCTTATCTTTCATCAAAGCCTCCTAGGTCCAAATCTTCAGATGTGAGTATACATCCTGGAGTAACTCAGAAACCAAAGAAGTCAAAAGCGACTATTGTCACTGTAGTGAGGGTATGGAAGCAAAAGAGAGTGAAGAAACAGTGTACGACCGATCTGATCAGAGAAATGGGAAAGGGGGACTCTAACTAGAAAGGAGAAGGGAGATAATTACCCAACAAAGAGATACAATGAAACAATTGTAAGTATGTCTGAAAATTCTTAAGGAATTATACTATTAACTATCTGTCTAAAAACAACAACAAAAGCCACAATACTCATAAGTCTGTATATATACAGTTTAAATTAATTTTTCTCATATGGATTGACAATGCTTCCCCTAAGCCCCAAACACCATCTAACAAAAATCTTAATATCAGGTGTGAGAAGCCCTCTTTTGAGTTGTTGGTTAGAGTTGCCAAGATAATCTTAAAACATTATAGTCTGTTGCTGTCATCCTTTGTTTCCCCTCAGAAAGGGAAAGTAAGTCCTTCTTCCTGAAAACAACATATACTTCAGACATAGAGTTCAAAGACTCCTGAGCTGGAACCAACCTGAATACCTGTTCCTTAGGACTAGCTTTCATGGAACTAGAAAGTACCATACAGGCTTCCAAAAGAAAGAAGCATACACTAGTCTACTCAGCTATGATTGCTATGAGCCCACAAGGGTGTGATTGCTCTAAAACTGCAAAGCATATGTTGGCAGTAATGAACAGTTTCCTAAATAGACTTTTAAGACCTGCTCAAGAAGAGGGAAATTATTCTGGATACTGGAAACCTTACCAATTACCAAAAGCTAATAAAATTATAGATCTTGGATGAGAAACCTACAACCATCACTTTAATAAATCACTGTGATCCCTACTGCAATCAAAATATTCATTTTTATATCCAATATGGATGCTAAACATGAACTGAACAAGGATAACATCAAAATAATACCAAAGTAGATGTGTGAAAAATGCCAACACCTCAACCCTATACAAATAACCACAGATAATTAAGAAATTCTGAGAATGAGAGAGTGTCTTCCCCAGATATATGGTTATCAAATAACAAATGTCCACCCTTAAAACACACAGACCAAACAGGCTATATTTAGATGTACACACACACACACACACACACACACACACACATGAACATATGTGCATATATGCATGCAACAGCAGTTAATGAAAGAGGCAGTGATTAACTTCAAAGAAGGCAGGAGGGGTGTATGAAAGAGCATGGGAAGAGGAAAGGAAAGAAAGAAATGATGAGGTCATAAAAGCAAAAATAAAGAATAAAGCTGGAAAAGTTTAAGCATATCTATCTCATAAGTGTGAATTTTTATAATTACATTTAATTAATCTAAAATAATGTATATATCAATAAATTGTTTCAAAAAATTTATTTTATAAATTATTATCAATAAGTGTTTGGTTTGCATATCCACTTTATAAACCAATGTGTTCAATGTCATATACAAGTGTCCTGGGCAAAAGGCAGTCATAAGTGGAAAGCTTTGATCAGCATGGGAAGATAACATTTTCTTGAACTCTGCAGGTTTCTCTTAAATTTTGAAATCATATAAATAATCTACTAAGACTTTCCTCTCTCATAATTGCTTGAGCTATTCTGGCTCTCTTGTGTTTAAGATTGGCTTGTCAATATCAATACAAAGGCCTGCTGAGATTTTGATAGAAATTGTGTTGACTCTATAGAAAAGTCTAGAAAAAATTCCATTTCAAAAATATTGGATCTTCCAATACATTAATTTGTATTTGTAACATAATTTGTAACTTCAATTTATTTGGGAACCCCTTCAATTGCTATCACTGTTTTAGCAGTTTTAGTATATTTACCTTTCTCTATTAAATCTGCTACAAATTATCTTGATTTTATTATTATTGCAAATGGAATTTATTTCAGAATTATTTCTGGCTCATATAGAGCAAACACCAAATTTTATATTGATCGCATATCTTCCTCCATTGCTAAACATGTATGTCATTTTCAATAGTTTACGTTTGAGGATTTCTTAGGATTTTAATACAGAAAAGTACTGCCCCATCAGTTCATAAAAGTTTTGCTTCTGTTCTAAATGATTCTCTTTAATAATTTGCTTGTGTTGTGATTGCTAGAATACCTAACACAGTCTTGAACAGAAGTGGAAAGTGCAAACAATCCTGTTCTATTTCTACTTCTACTGGGAAATATTCACATTTTTACCATTAAATATTATACTACTGATCATACTTAAAACTTCTTTTACATTTGTGCAGGATAACGGTGCTAAAATACACAGGGAAATAAGAAGAGAGCCTGGCACAGTTGGTTCTTTCTACCAGGAGGGTGTCAAGTCTTCCCACTCAGAAGCACTGTCCTGTACCAGCTGAGCCACCTCACTGATGCCCATACTAGGTAATTTTAGCTACCTGATTTTAGATTGAAAACTTCACATTTTCATTATCAGTTATAAGGTTTAATTTTATTTTATTTTTTTTATTGGATGATTTATTTACATTTCCTATGTTGTCCCCTTACCCCATCCCCCACCACCCCCTCGGAACCCCCAATCCCCTCGCCCCTCCTCCTTCTTCTCTGTGGATGTAACCTCTATCTACCCCCCCCCACT
>NW_021604912.1:743594-775452 GCF_004785775.1 Grammomys surdaster | reverse complement strand
ACCCCCCCCACTCCCACCTCCCCACCCTCAAAATTCCCACCCCCTGGGGCATCCAGCCTTCATGAGGTCAAGGTTCTCTTCTTCCACCTATGCCCAGCAGGGCCCTCCACTTTTACATATTCAGCTGAAGCCCTGGATCCCCCCCCTAAGTGCTCCCAGGCTGGTGGTTTAGACCCTGGGAGCTGTGGTTGGTTGGTATTGTTGCTCTCCTCATGGGGCCACAAACCCTTTCAGCTCCTTCAGTCTTCACTCTAACTCCTCTATTGAGAACCCCATGATCAGTTCAATGGCTAGTTGTGAGCATCTGCCTCTGAATATGTCTGACTCTTGAAGGCCTCTGAGGAGATATCCATATCAGGCTCTTATCAGCATGCACTTCCTGTCTTCCACATCAGCATCTACCTTTGGTGATTGCACATGGGATAGATACTCAGGTGGGGTGGTCTTGAGACGGCCCCTCCTTCAGTTTCTGTCCCTCACTTTGTCTCCATATTTGCTCCCTTGAGTATTTTGTTGCTCCTTCTAAGAAGGACCGAATCACCCTCACTTGGTCTTCCTTCTTTATGGGCTTCATGTGGCCTGTGAGTTGCATCTTGGGCATTTCAAGGTTCTAGGCTAATATCCAATAATCAGTGAGTGAATACCATGTGTCTTCTTTTGTGATTGGCTTACCTCACTCAGGATGATAATTTCTAGTTCCATCCATTTACCAAGGAACCTCTCGAATTCATTGTTTTTAATAGCTGAGTAATACTCCATTGTGTAAATATACCACATTTTTTGAATCCATTCCTCAGTTGAAGGACATCTGGGTTCTTTCCAGCTCCTGGCTATTATAAATAAGGCTGCTATGAACATAGTTGAGCATATGTCCTTGTTACATGTTCGAGCATCTTCTTAAGGTTTAATTTTAAATGAGGGTTTTTGTCAAATTCTTTTTCAGTATATGATGAGAGGATGGAGTCTTTGTCAATTCTGTAACTGAAAGAAATACAATAGCATTTTATCTCTAAATATTTAATTTTGCCCTCATGAGCTAAAGTCCTACTTTGCCACAGTGAGGAATGTTTTACATGCTTTTGGATTGACTTGATATTTTGGAAAAATAGCTCTATATAGGCATTTCCAAGAATCATTGAGATGTCACTATCCCTCCTTCTGATGGCTTTTTCATGGCTTTACCATGGCTTCATAAAGGGATACCAAGTATTCCTCCTCTATTTTCTGAGTGAAAATACTTTTTATACTGAATATTATCTATGTCTTGAGAGTCAGCTTAAATCCACCAACAAAGTTATTTGGGTGTAGGTATTTATGGGATGTATTTTGATTTGTAATTCAATTTATTTTCTTGAAATACACTTAGATTTTCTGTCTCTTTGAGCCAAATTTCATAGTTTATATCCTGCAAATAATTTATACATTTGACAGGTAGTTTATTAATAACAACAACAAAATACACACATAATTTTTAGGTTCTGCAGAGAAGCTTACTCTTTCATTCCTGACTGGTAATTTAGCTTTTTCTTTTTCTCATACATCTGGCTGAGGCACAGTCTCGAGCTAAAGTTAAAGTTACAAGTAGCTGAGAGGTGCCTGGCACGGGTATTAGAAATCTAACTGGCTCCTCTGCAATAGCAGTATGTGCTCTTAACTACTGAGCCATCATTAAACCCAAATATTCTTTCTTCTTTCTATTTAATTCCAAATGCACAAGATTGGATGACTAATTTAAGATTGACCTTGCTAACAAAATCATCTGAAGTAATCTATTTATCTCTCTTAATGACGCAGCTATATGCCAAAAATTCCGATGTATTATGTTTTGATTGTTAGTCAGGTCAAGATATTTTCTAATTTCTCTGATTTCTTCTTTAGCCACAAATTATTTTTAATGGAGTGGTTTAACATCCAAATGTTCAGGGACATTGAGATCCTTGCAAATTTATTTGTAATATACTCTGCTGCTGCATGTAAATACCTTTGTAGGGTTTCAACTTCTTGTTTGCTTATTCATTTACTTGATTGTTTTTAAAATCATGTTCTAAGTTTTTTTTGTTTTTGTTTTGTTTTAGATACCACATTCTTATCATGGGCATCTTATCTTGGTGTGCACTCAGAATTAGTGTGCACTCTTTGAGGGGCAGATGTCATGTATGTGTGGTCACACAACGTAGTCTCAACGTTACTGGCTTTCTGTTTTCTTTTTATTTAATATTTCATTCCCTGAGAGAAGAGTGGTGAACTAGTCAAGCTTTAACATCAAATTTTAACATCTCTTCATGATGCGTCATAATTACGTTCTCAGACATTCTTTTGAGAACAGTTAATTACTTTCTTTTCAGAAAATATTTTAGCCACCAACAATGTATTCTTTCTTATCTCAATATAATCACTGGTTTCTGGTATAGGGATGTCATACCTGGCATATTTCTTCCCAATTTTCATTTTAATTCTTCTGGAAGTATTTAATCTCTCACAAACAGCATAGAATTGAGGATTTTTAGTTGAATGTTAGAGCCCTTGTCTTTTGAATGAAATATATTGTCCATTCATGTTTAGTGTCAGCACTCACGATTTTGGATTTATACTTGCTCTTTTGTTACTTCTTTTGTAATAGGTTACCATTTATCTACTTCTTAAAAACATTTCTGATGCCATTTACCTTTACTTCTTCGTATATTTATCATGTTAATTATTTTCTTTTAGATCATTCTTGCACGTAAATTGTTTAATTTTGATGCTATTGTGTACATCTCAATGTTTGTCTGCTTTTCTCATGTAATTTTCTCTGTTGCTTGAAGTGAATAATTTTGACTATGTCATCAAGTTTATTGATTCTTTCAACTAGAGTTTCAAGTCTGACGATAAATCTGTCAATCTAATTTTTTACTGTAATTATAGTACTTTTTTTGGAAAATAGATTTTTCTTTTATACAATACATCTCAACTAGTTTCCCTCCCTCTAGTTCTCTTAGTTATCCCACACACATCTCCTTCTATACCAGATCCACTCGCCATTTGTTTCCTGTTCAGAAAAGATCTGGACTCCAAGAGACTATACCCAAACAGGACAAAACAAGATACAATAAGACAAAGCTAAAGCCCACATATTAAAGTTGGACTAGACAGTTCAACTGGAGAAGAACCCCCCTTCTCTTTTCTCATTTCTTTATATTTTTGTTTCCGATTTTCTAGCAATTGCCTATATGCAAAGTCACCATCACCACTTTTAACAGTAGTTTTTAAATATAACTAATTGTTTGAATATACTTTAACTGTGTGTGCGTGGTCTCAGAGTCAATTTCTATTGTCTGCAATGTCTGCTAAATAAGGTTCGCATGAATACGGCTCATATTCTTCATTTTTATTATGTTTATAGCTTTTAGAAGAAAACTGAACATCATAAATTTTACTTTGTAGTTTTCCTAGATCCTGTATTTGCTATATATATTTTTAGAATTTAACTTCTTTCCTAGATTAATATGTAGAATCTCCTTACTTTTATTGTGATATGTGCCATAGTATGAGTTATTAGAATAAATATTTAAATTTGGTACTTCTCTGTATCTGCTCAACATGGCGACTAGCTAATAATGTGGATAAAACTTGTCCTCCAACATCTTGAGTCTCTACAGCTTCCCTTTTTTGAGATTGATTTATAGATGAACTTAGAGGATAAGTTGTGGACAATTTTCAAATCTTTGGGGGTTTTCTTATTTAGTTAGCTCTGAGATTCTTTTCTTCACATATACATATTTTCCTATAACACCAGATTATGTAGAGGCCATATATTAGTTTTTTTTAAAATTGTTTTTAGATCTAGATCTTGTGACTTTTTTTTTCTGAGACAGGGTTTCTCTGTGTAGCCCTGGCTGTCCTGGAACTCACTCTGTAGACCAGGCTGGCCTCGAACTCAGAAATCCACCTGCCTCCGCCTCCCAAGTGCTGGGATTAAAGGTGTGCACCACCACTGCCTGGCATTCTTGTGACATTTTTTGACCATCCCACTTCTCTGTTTCTATGTATCACTGAGTATGTGCATATAGGTGTAAGAGAAAAAATATTTGCATTCTTATATTGGCCTTTTTAAAATTTAAAATGTTTTTTTTTTCATACACTCTATTCTGATTGTGGTTTTCCCTGCCCCAATTCCTTCTACATACTTCCCAACTCATCACCCAACCAAATCTACCTCCTTTCACATTCTTATTAGGAAAGGAAGCAAACAAGCATCTGAGGTAATAAAATAAAATGCAATAAA
Organism: Grammomys surdaster; assembly: GCF_004785775.1. Lineage (NCBI taxonomy): Eukaryota > Metazoa > Chordata > Mammalia > Rodentia > Muridae > Grammomys > Grammomys surdaster. The sequence continues at coordinate 771,188 of NW_021604912.1, read as the reverse complement.
ATAAAACAAAATAAAATCAAGATAGGAAAAAAAAGAAACCAAAACAAACAAAACCATAAAGAAAAAACACAAAAAGAACAAAAAAAAACACAAAAAGACACAAAGACACACATATTCTTATATACAATAACTCATAAAAACAAATTGGAAACCATACTATATAAGCAAAAGACCTGTAAAGTTAAAAAAAATTCACAAAGCATTATACAACAAAAATCTTCCTAAAATGTCATTAATTTCATTTCTTGTTTGGCCATCTACTTCTTGACATGATCTGCCTGCCCTTAAATGTAGTTTATACTGATTTCAGCGAGATTCTGTTGGATAAAAGTAATTTTCTCTTTGTGAGTAATCATCAATTGAGATAGCTTTGGGTTAGGGATGGGAGCTTGTATCCAGTTCCCCTCTAAGTAATGGCACTTCCATTTGGCTTAGATTTCTTCAGGCCTTTTGCGTGTCTTTATAAGTTAATATAATATAATATTATATATATATAATATTATATATAAAATTATATATAATATAGTATATATATTAATAATAATAATAGAAATCTTTATAAGTTAATGTAACATCTGTCCATTTTTGTCTAGAAGCCCTTGTTTCCATGGTGTCTTCCATCCCCACTGGCTCTTACCATCTTTCCTTTTCCTCTTCCACAGAGTTCCCTGAGTCCTGAGTAGATAATTGTCGGTGACGTCTCATTTAGGATTTAGTGTTTTAGAGTCCCTAACTCTCTTTATATTGTCCAATGATGTGACTATGTATTTGTTCCCATATACTACAAAGGAAAGCTTCTGATGGTGGCTGAGCAAGACATTAATCTATGAATATAGCAGAATGTCATTGGGAGTCATTTTATTGTTATGTTTCTTTAGCAGAACAGTATTATTTGGTTTCCGTTAGGTTCGTGGTGAATCTAGCCACAGGTACTTAGGCACCTGAGAGGTGTCAGCCATGAGTTCAATTTCATAGAGTGGCCTTAATTTCAAACAGATAGTGAATGATCACTCCCACAACTTTTATGCCACTATAATAGGCAGGGTACCATTGAGATAGAAGGATTTTTAGCTGGGTTGGTGTTTAATTTATCCTTTGATAGAGTTCTGAGGACCTTCTAGGACCATAAATACTAGCCTGTAGAAATGAAGGTTCAATGTAGGCGTCGTGTCAAGTTCTTCATGCTAAATGAGTTGATAAGGTATTATCTACACCAATCAAGCCTTACCATCAGATTGTGGAGAGCAACCAATAACCCTGGCATTAATCTGGGCTGTTTGGGGACTTTCATGTGAACTCTTTGCCCCATAACTCAATTAGATGTATCTCATTCCAGATTTGGAGGCTTCATTTAGTGGCAAGAAATGTCTAGTTGGGACCTTGTCTCCTTCGATACTTGGTGACATTTTTAAAAGCTACTCATGTTTTGTTTTGTTTTGTTTTGTTTTGTTTCCTTTGCTTTGACATAGAGTCTCGCTATTTAACTCACAGAGTCTTAAACTCCCCATATTCCTACCTCAGCTCTGCTATGACTAAGCATGTTCATTACTATGCCTCCCTCTATGTTGTGTATCTTGAGTAATTTAAAGATGGTTAAGGAAATCCCATTAAGTGGATCACCCATTTGAGGTGTCCGTGCATGACACTCTAGCAGTTTTCAAGACTCATTATTTCTCCATCTGTATCTGGTCAGTTTACATAGGTTTAAAATTACATCCTTTATCAATTTTGTCCTTTTTCATAATTGTGTTTTGAAGAATGTATTCACTGACCTGCTTTAGTATTATAACCAGAAGTTCCAGTATGATTGATAAATAAAATTGAACAAATATCTTGAGTATCTGTGTGAAATGTGTTTATCATTTTGACACTGATACTAAAGGACAGAATTCTTCTGATTGAGTTGCTCTGTCTGATATGTAAATACACTCTCAAGGCTGTGACTCCGGGCAACTGAGAGGACTATAAACGTGTCTTGCATAATGGGTCTCTCCAAGGTCTCCATCTCCTTGCGACAGAGTGAACACATCCTCTTGATTCTGAAACATCAATTTGTACATAGGCAAACCAAATTTTTACTAAACACCACAATCAAATTCATTCATTATAGATCATAGTTAGATATAAAATACCAAATGTAGAAGGAGACAAATATTGAGCATGACCTACAAAGTGAGGCTGTAAATGTGGAAGGTGTGGAAAGAAGCTCAATATTACTCATGTTCCCCTTACATCCATTGCTTAATAGCCATGAATAACCCTTGGAGAACTCCAGAGTACCAACAAACTCAATTTTATACATTTCTTATAAACCCTGACTTTATCATTTTATAAGGGAGAAAAATTGAGATTCAGGCAACTGACCATCTAAAGTAAGGTATCCCATAGATGACTGTCAATGTGCAGATAGGCTAATATTTTAATAGTATTGTTATAAAACACTCCTTAACTTGTTCTCAGGGCAGAAATTATTGTCTGTCTCTCTCCCTTGTCATGCCTTTTGCCTTACTTGACACAGAAGTGAGCTTGAAATGTTTGGTGCATTAATAAACTAATACAATATACCATAAATAAGATCATCATGCAGTAAAAGTGAAATACAGAAGATAAGAGACCCCTGTGCCATTGGTCATTCAGATGGCTAATCTCAATTGTCAGCTTGATGAGCTAAGGAATGAGCTGGCATATGAGCTTTTATAGCTTTCCTCCATTTTTGCAGGGAATTCTCTTGACCGGACTGGTTGATGTGAACAGACTGACTGTGAGCAGTACCATCCCTTTGGCTGAGACCCTGAACTGTATAAAATAAACTGACCTAAGTATGTATCTTTCTCTCTCTGCCTCCTGACTATGGCTGTGATGTTGCCAGAATTTTAACTTCTGTTCCTTTGACTTTCGTGTTATGACAAATTGTCCCTCAAAGGATGAGCTATACAAACCATGTCCCCAATTTTGCTTTGGTTGGGATCTCTTAACTTAGTTAAAGAGAAGGAACTAAGGCAACCATGATGCCCAGGCTCTGCTCGGCCTCACATTAGCTTTGTACAGAGAGCTCTTAGGTCCTGTTTCTTCTCAGTTTTCCATGTAGAGAACTGTCCATGAATATTGTTATCTTTTCTAAAGAAAAGACACAATAAAAGCCAAATCAATTCGATGTAAGTTTGAATGATATATTTTATATGCACCTGCATTATACATAATAAGGTCATTCGTTAAGGTTTGGCATGAGCTTCCCACGTGTATGTTATCTAAGTAATATAATGCGGCTAAGCTTCTGGTGGCTTAACTCTTAAATGATTTGTTTGTTTGTTTTTATATGTTTGTTTTGTTTTGATTTGTTTTAGAATGGGTCTTGCTATATAGAGCAAGATGATCTACAATTAAGCATCCTTCAACTTCAACCTCCTAGTACTAAAATTAAGTCCATTGCCTGCTACTCCTATTTAGTTTGATGGGCTTTTATTTCTCCATTAATTCCATCATTAGCTTTAGAAATTAACCTACTTTGTAGAGAATAAATTATCATACTTAGAAGAAAAGATTTAGCAGAACTTAATATCATCACAATCATATTTCTTTTCTTCATAAATCTGAAATAAAGGCTAGTCTTTATTTTGCATTTGGACAACTTTACAAATCTCATCTCCTCCTTATGTCTCATAAGGAGTTATATTATCCTCACATGGAATGGTCCTTCTTAGCTTCCATTTTGTTGTAAACTGAATGTAGAGGAGTCCATTCTACCAGAGCACACGAAATATAAAATTCAGTTCAATGAATAGGATAACTGTTCTGCTTTTCAAAGAATGATCATGGAGAATGATGGGAGTTGATGAGGGCCTGGGTGCGCTCACCCCTTCATATTTGCTTAAGGTTCTTTTGTATTCAGGATCATTCCATAACCTCTGTAAAAGAAACAGTATTTATACTGTCTTCATTTTAGAGGTGGCAGAATGATAATTCACACAGTTAACAATTATAAAGCCAGACATTAAAATAAGGCTTCTTGTCACCAAGTCCTGGGCCATACAGAAGATAATAAATAAAGTTACCAGATAGTGTGACATTATTCAACATAATTGTAGGAAGGATACAGAAATATCTTTTCTGCTTATATTATAACTGTATGGGTATAATAAGATAGTTATTTTAAGGAAAAAAAGAGGTGACTTGAAACTAAAGATATAGTTCAGTGGTAAAGCTTCTACCTAGAAACAAGGATGAGTGGTAATATAACAAGGATGAGTGATAATATGTACTCACAGTAATGTTGTGGTCAAAATATATCATATTATACCATAGAGTGTCTTACCCTGTAGCTGACATCCTCCAAGAGGGCAGATTCACCAACAGTGCAACCTGCTTGCCACAAAGTTTCCTTCATACTGCAACCATAAAGGAATACATTCTTCTTTTGGGAGTGACCATGGAAATCACAGAAGACCTACAATAAGCAACAGAAAGAAAAAATAAATCCAGGCTAGTGCACTGGTTCCTTATATGTTTACAATGTCAAAGTTGTCAGAAAGATGCTGTTTACTCAGCCATGTGGGATCCATGGTAACTCTGGAACAGCTGCATTGTAAAAGCTCTCAGAGAAGAAGGTAGATTGCAAGGATCTTATGGGGGAATAGAATGTGAAGAAATGCATGTCATCATTAGCTCTTCTGAAAAAAATTCCCTTATGACTTGGAGGACATAGAATCATAGCCAAGAAAGAAAATAGAAACAACAGCAGTTATAAAGAAATACAGAAAAAAAAACAGAAAAAAAAAAGAAATACAGATGAAGATTAGAAAACTGAAAAGTAAACAAAAAGCTATTTTAATAAGGGACTATATCAACTATATAAAGAATAATCATGATTCTTCTCCAAGTCCTGATGTCAAAAATTAATGATTGTTTTCAAAACTCAGTTTATTTTTTTTAATTCATGCAACAGATGATCTATGAGGCTACACTATATAACTTCACTCTAGGATTTAAGATGAGGGAGAAGCCCTAATTTGGTACATACTAGTTTGTATCAAATGGCAAATGATACTAAGGATAGACTCTTATTGTACCTGCTGAAGCTTTTCTGAAAACAAAGCAAATATCTATCTGCTCATATTTTTATTTTATTTTTTTATCTGCTCATATTAATTAAAGAAAGTCACATGTGCAGTAGCCTCACTGGTATGGAGGGGAAATACATTCTTTTTACATGTTTTCTTGGCAAGTCTCAAGAAAACTGTCAGTGACAAAAATATCCTGTAAAATATGTTAATAAGAAAAACAAATTATGAATTCAAAAAGAGGATACCAAATTCTCCTCATCCTCACATACAAGGACTTCCACAATTCCTGCGTTCTATTGGTGTCATGCAGTTGAATATGTTTTTTTACTGGCCACCAGTTGACATAGATAAATCTTAATCAAAAATCATTAACTTTAAAACATAGCCTTTGTTTAAGCTACCAAGCCTAGGGGTCATGTTATCTCAAAGAGTTAAGTGTTACAATAACTTGTTATTTGAATCAAAATGAACATTCTTTCTACCGTATGACAAGCAAAGCATACAAAGCTCCTTCCTTACAGAAGACGCATCAAGAATTCTACCCTGTAAGAGTGTCAGTCTTCATTATACTTTCTAGATTTCATATGAACATTCCCCCATCAAACAAAAGGAAGAAAGATAGGAAAATTCGTCTCCCTTGTTTGGATGCAGAAGTAAGATTTCCATAAAGCATTCAGATAGAAGCAGATGAATACAGTACACACAGTGAGTACTGTTCCATAAAAACCCAGAAGTGCTACTAGGGAGACTACACCCTGCAGGTCCAGCCAAGTGGTGGATTATACCCCAATACAACTAGCTCTCTACCCAGAGAGTTCCAATGTATTGATTTTGTTAATATCTAGTATTCTGGTCAAATTATGCTATACTTCTCCCTATGTTTCTTCACTTTTCTGTAAGAGGCATTTATTTTCCCATTAGCCTTATTGACTACAAAAGAAAATGTCATTACAGAATATAAAACTGTGGCCTTCAAAAGTCCAAGTTCCTATCCCTTTCCTGACACAGAAGTACTTAGAGTCAAAAATCATTGTGGTCTCCCATTGCAGACTCTATCAGTCAATTTACTGGAGAAGTACCAGGAAAAAAAGAACATGCAATGGTAAAGAAAATGTTTTTCTTAATTTAATTCTTGTAATATGTAAATGACATTCCAATGCACAGACTAATAATGTGGAGAATAGCTGTAGCATATGTGAAAGTAAATGTGACAGCACAATATCATAAAATACAAAAAAAATAAACTACCAGTATACTTGTATAAGGTTGGTAGAGTATACATGAGGTAACATATTAACTGAAGGTAGACTCTGATTCATTAAGATGACAGAATGGGGTGAACACTGAATTATTTCAAGGTGCCTAAATAAAAGTCAAAGATATATACTGTTCTCTCAAAAGTCTTTGCCATATCAAACAGAATTGAAATCTATACTAATACATGAAACAAATATAAAATATTAAGCACATGAAACAAATATAAAATATTAAGCACAATGGTCAATTTCAATTCCAAAACATACATAAAGTGAATCATTAAATGTTTACTAAAAGACAATGCCAGATTAGATAGATAAGTTTAACTCCATTGTCATAAATTAAAAGCCAAAGTGACACACACCTATAGTCTTAGCATTTAGTAGGTAGAGCCAAGAGAATCATCAGTACAGGACTATTTCTCAGCCATATAAAGAGTTCGAGGATAGACTTGGCTATTGTATAAGATCCTGTTCAAATAAACTAAAGTAAAACTGTAAAATGTGTATAGAGACAAACTGTAGACCAAGGAAATATAGAAGATCTACATTCATTTAGATATAGGAAATATTGAGTAAAGAATATTTGATGGCTTCTACATCTATGTTGCATTTAATGGGTAAGTCCATTTCTTTACTCCTCTATTTTGTGATTTCATATTCCATCCAAACCAAAGATCTACAACATCAATAGTGGCATCTGTTACATGCTAGACCTGGCCTTTATTGAGGAATGGCTTCATCGTTTAATAAAGATGTCATCTTCACTGGTGCATTGTTAGTAATTTAGTGAATATCTTCTATTATAGCCAGATGGTAGGCATAGATGTCACGAGATAGATGCAGTACAGGTTCTATCTCCCAAGCTTTCACTTCTTCCTGTGCTGAAGAAGATCAAGCATCACTCCCTAACTAAATATGAGTGATTACTGAGCAAAGATGTCATCCAAATAACTGATTAAGCCAGTGATTCTCAATCTGTTGCTCACAGCCTCACAGGGGTTACATATCAGATATTTACATGACAATTCATAACTGTAAACTTACAGTTATGAAGTAGCAACAAAATAATTTTATTGTTGGGGGTCACCATAGCATGAAGAACTGTATTAAAGGATTGCAGCATTAGGAAGGCTGAGAACCACTGGGTTATTCTTGTGAATCCATAACCAGTTATTCAAGCTAACGAAATAGCTATGGATTATGGACTTTTATCAGTGATATCAGCCCAAATATAACAGTATGGTCTGCCCTTATTAGTAATGCAGCCTAGGGCTGTATTCCTGCATGTATTTCCTGGGTTTCATAGGATTTTTTTTAACAAATCTTTATGATTCTTTTAGTTTATAAACTGTTTCCTTCTTGGACATAGTGTGTACTTATTTTCTATATTATGTTCATATTTCATCTGAGTTATCAGATTAGGGGGGGTACATGGAGAAGTTGTGAGGAACCTTTAAAAATGAGCATCTTCTTTCAAACCGTCTGACCTGACTGAGGTTACGTCTCAGTTTTTATGTCCCATTGACGGGTGAGATAGAGATGATGTTCTAGCCTATGTTACAGGACAATGGGTCTCAGATATCGACATGGAGGACTTGACAAAGCAGACATTGGAGCCCTGCTTCAGCAATTTTGAGATTCACATCAGTCTGTGTGAGGCTAAGGAATTTGTCTTTTTAATAAGCTCCCATGTGAGGCTGATGGTTCTAGTACCAAGATCATAGTCTAAAAAAAACCCTCTTTTCTAAAGGAGCCAACGAAACAAGTGCTTAAGGTCTAATCCTCTACTATCATGAACTTTCCACCAACCTTTATCTCTTACATCTTGGTTTTTCTGTGTGAATAAACATGCACCATTCTTATGAAAAGTGTGCAAACAAATTAAGTCTGTGTCTTAGCAACAGATTTCTCAATAAAGCCAGAAGGCAGCTCGGTGACAGGAGCTCCTTAAATGCTGGATTCAGATAGAGATAAAAGCTGTTATTTTTTTCCTTCCTGATCCTTACAGACTCTGAAAGCTGAGGTAAATGACAAATTATAGACCTGTTCACCTGTGGGAATGAACACGGCTAAGCCCTAGGATTCCATTGGCCCCCGAGGATTTGGAAGGAAAGAAATGGAGACATTGTTCTGCTTGCTGCACAAATGACATCCCTAAAAATAAATGACTGTTAATTATAAGAAACATGTGCTTCTTCAAATTGCAGGGGGCAATTACAAGGCAAATTATCAACTTATTTCAGTTGAGGAAAGGTTTTTCTTTTCTATTTGAAGATTTGATACTTTTGTTTTCTTCCAGTAAAATTATTTGTCAGAATAGTAGTCTCTGTGCCCAGTTTGGAGACCACAATACCCATAGTTCAATAAACAATCTTATCTCACTCATCAACGTATTCAACAAAAAAATATGCTTGCCTGCTATATGGCAGGAAAAAATTAAAATTTTTAATATAACTCAGTGTTGCCTTCCACAGCACCAATATAAATAGTTAATTTATCCAACACTTATGAGGCATCAGCTAGCATGTTAAGAAATTATACAAAATGGATGTTCTAGAACATTTAATTGCATAGTCATGTGCTAAAAATAAATGTTATTATGAAGTTATAACAATGCGTATCTCATGATGATTATAACAGTGAGTATCCTATGATGACACAGGCATTGTTGTCCCCATTTTATATAAGAGCACTGAATTTCAAATAAATAACTTGATTAAGTTTCAATTATTGAGAATGCGAGTAAATACTTAAATCCAATTTTGCCTTAATACACAAATACCATTTCTTTCTTTCTATGTTGATCCATCCAGAAACGATTTAGCGGGGATGATTCCAAAAGCTAACAAACATAGTAGCCAGAGGAAAAAGCTAAGGTAGGGATAAACTAAACTCTGCAAATCAAACTAACACCATATTTCTTACTTCCAGAGAGGAATGTTTTATATGTAATTCATGAGTGGCACCTCAGCAGGGGTGCATTATGGTGGTCCTGCAAGCCACAGGGATGTGTTACAACATCAGATGAGTCTTACCAAGTAAATGGAGAATGGGGACGAATGAACGAGGCCTTTGAGGAATTGCAAAAATTCAGAATAAATAGAATGTAATAAAGACTGAATTTTAGGAAGCTAGAGACATGGGCAGTAGTCTGGTTATTAGTGAATTTATGTGCCGTTCTATGGTATCAGGATGGTTTCCTGGAGGTGATGAAGGAGGTTTTAAAGCATTTGAGTGAGGAGGAAAACCAGGACCACATAGAAAGGTTGAGAGCTTAAGAGTGAATCCCAGGATGGAGATCAAACAAGAATCATAGCAAGGACACAGCTGAAGTCAACAGAGAAGAGTATCTGGAGAAAGGAAGTTTGGGTTGGTACAGTGCTAAGTGAGCAAAGCACAGGAGATGCAAGCCCGAAGACCTGAGTTCAATGCCTGGAACTTATGATCGGGGGAAACAACAAACGTCAGAAAGTTGTTCTCTTAAGTCTATACCATGGCATACACACATGCATATGCATGCACACATACATGTACACACACATGCTAATTAAAAATAATTTTAAAAACAATACAGAAAGGAATGTTTGTAAGGGGTGAATTTCCCAGGACTTGGGGAGTAAATAGGTTTAAAAACATTGTGAGAATGAAGTTAGTAATTATACCTGAACTTAAGGTTTAAGTTAATAGCCAATAATTATACTATTCTCCAAGGCAAAAAAGAAAGAAAGAAAGAAAGAAGAAATAGGGATTTAAAGCCTCCATACAGTGTTGTTTAGTTTTGCTTGGGCTGGAGTGCTTGGTTTTAACTTCTGATTTTTGGTTAAACTGATTCCCCTCCCAAGGTTTTAATTTCTTCTCCATCCAAGGTAAATCAAACACTTTGGATCTACTCCCTATCCCTCTCCCTAGGACCTCTCTCAAGGAATTTTGTCTGCACTTAATTGCAAGGTTAATTTAATGAATGAAAATGTGAGTTCTGTCATTCCTTGTGCAGTGAAGAATTTGATCAGGCTCCCATTCCATTCCTTCTTCCTCCCTTGCTCCTAGTCTGGTTTCTCTGCAAGCTAATTGGGCCTCCATCTTCATGAGGTTATCCCTGTTCAAACACTTCCCTTAGTGTTTCCCCAGCTCCCCGTGGCTCACTAGGTCTGATTGTGTTTACTGCTCTGCTTTGCCCGCTTTGAGCCTCTGTGTTTTCCGATCTTGACATCTGGGCCTCATTGCTCCTTCTCTGCAGTGAGACCTCTGCATTATTTATACAATTGCCAGAGGAAAATGAAAGCAAGGCTGGATCTGGGAGAAGGCAACTTCTGGAGAATGTGATGGAATCCCCAAAGAGCAACACTTCCAATTAAACCAACCAAGGCTTACAAAGCCCTAGAGATTCTACTTGTACACAGTATTGGGCAGGCAACATTCAGCCCATATTTCTGAAAATAGTAAATATCTCCATAGGGGAAGTGATAATTAGTGACATATGCAATTACTTTCCAAGAGCCCGTTTTACAAACTGCATATCCCAGATACAGTCCTCGCTACTATAGAGTCTTCTCCAAGTATCTACAAAGCATCTGTTTCAGGAGCACTCACAGACACCAAAAACTCATAAATAATTGAATACCGTATGCAAACAGTATTGTTTTTGCATATAAGTTATATAAAGCTTCCAAATATTTTACATGACCTTTATACTGCCTAAAATACCGAATACATCATAGGTGCTATATATTTATAACAACGTATATATTGCTATTCACTTATTAGGTAATAATGGCAGGAAAACAAAATTTGCAATGTTCAGCATAATTATTTTTTCCTAACTATTTTAATTTACACTTGCTAAAATCTTTGTACGCACAATTCATGGATAACAATGTTTAATTGCACTTTCTCCATAGGTAACATGTTATGTAACTTGCACATGACATCCAATGATGGATGAGGTTAGCCATAGGCAACATGAAAGTTTTTTCTTTTCAATTACATTGAAAAAATCTCATATAAAACCCCAAATATACAGTTCAATATTTGGCTTTCTTTTGTATTGAATGCCTATCACTAACTCAATAATTTTAATGATTTATATCAATTAGAATGTCTGACATGGGCCAATTACCATGTTAAGAATTTATACTCATCCACATTTAGTATAAATGTCTCCCATGGAAGATGCTGCCATTTCACTTCTGCAAATGTTACAGGAGGTTAAACATCTTGCCCTTGAATGCCCATAGAAAGAGAACGATGCTGCATCTCATACTCTGATCACTTTGGCTCTAAAAGTTTTCTGTAGTCAAACATTTAAAACCAGAGGCTCCACCAGTGAAAAAGAATAATATAATGATTGTTAATTGCCAAACAGAATGTATCTCCAAGGTCTTGCATTAGCTGTTTCCTACTCTATGTCATTGGTTAGGTGTCCCTGACTGGTAAGTTTGACACCAAGGCAGAGTTCTGCAGGGAGCCCTGGGCAGATGCTTTGGGGCTGAAATATTCCCTTCCTCCGTTTATACATGTAGAAGGGAGTGAATCAGTAGCTTCTGTGCCACCTTTTAACTCAATCCTTCCAACTTCTGAGTGAGACCTTGCTACACTATTTATCTATATCATGTGCCTGCCAGGGAAGCTACGTTAGCAAACTCTCTTTGTCTGTGGAAAGGCAAGACCCAGACTAGTCTTTTTGACCTACAACAGGTTTCCAAGTTGTCTGGGTAAGCTTTTAGCACAGGGGAGTATGAATGATTGTCCATCATGTGGTTACCCTTTTAGTATAGGAAGGTTTACCCTAGTCTTGCCTCATTCTCTTGAGAATCGGTGGTGATCTTGACCCCAAAGGCTGACTGTACTTTGGTCCATGCAAGCCTTACTTTAAGAGCGAGAACTTGTCAACTATTACTGTCACCTTTATCCATTCACAAGATAAACTGTTTTGGACAATCTTTTGGGAAGCTGAAGAAAATAAAGATGTTCCTACCCTACCCCCTGACACACTTAAACCATCTACCCAACTTCATCGGAAGCCTCTTTTGGCCCTCTTCCAGAGAAAAACACCAAGCAAAACCCATTCACCTGTTCCATTTCCTCCCAGTTCTTGCTACCTTTCTCCCCTGTCTCAATCCCCTGCTGTTTCTACCACCTCACAGCAAAAGTATTCATAACATCTCAAGGGAAACTTTGATTCAGGAACTTCTTCCTATTTCCCCCTCATCCCATCTCACACAAAAATACAAAGTGTGCAGATCTGTTTGGGAAATCTACCTGGCCCAACCTGTGGCATATGTAAGACCCTAAATGCCCCTCTACTCCATGGTACTTAAAAAGTACATGAAAGGCATCAACAGGAGCGATGTGAAAAATAGCCTTAGGTTTTCAATGTACTCAATGTAATCAATCTAAGAAACTTTGGCAATTCATTTATCTTTAAGTTATCTGTGTCAGGAAAAGGCATATCTAAACACAGCTTTTCAATAGATGCCTTTATTCTACTAGCAAGAAATCATTCTAAATAAAAAGAAACAGAATTGAAATGACATTTTTTCTTCCAATACCTTTATGAACATTATATTCTTCTCTATCAGTTATAGCAGCAATGACATGAGGTAGCTTGTCCCCCATCATATATTCAAATGCAAGGAGTTATAAATTTAGTTCATTAACAAGCAACGGATCTCTGTAAAGAAACACCAGTTTTTAATGCCATTTCTGAGGAATACAGTGCCAACAATAAAACAGTACTAAGTGTCTTGAACTCTGCTTAATTGGGTCTTAGGGACCTGTGATCTTGTCCCCCTTCTTTTTCTGTGCCTTTTTATTAAACAAATATGATGGAGGATTTGAATATAACCAGGAAAATCAGTTAAATGGAGAAAACTCATATTCTACAGGACTCTGAGAAAGAAAACACACACACACACACACACACGTCCTATCCTCTGGCAGAAGGTAGCCAAGCTTGTGTGAGTTGTAAATGGAAATCAATGAGCTCTGCAAAGAGCCCTGAAATCCCTTTATCAACATGCACTCACATAGCAAGAGCCAGGAGGATGGGAATCGATACCTCTCCTAATCCTGAAGCCCCAGTTCTTGGCAGCAGCCCAAGGGCCAGGCTGACTGCAACGTGGCAACACATCAGAGACAGTTTGTCTGTTTTCCTGTGACCTGGTATTCTAAAAGCTTTCTTCCACAGGTGATGCTGTGCTGGACTATCCTCTGAGTCAAGGGTCTCCTGGATCTCATGTGAATCTTCACACACAGGAAGCAAGTCAATACCTCTTAACAGATGATTCTTGAACTTGTCTCAGCTTCATTGGGTTTCCCTTCTCTCTCTGCCTCTCTGTCTCTGTCTCTCTCTGTCTCTGTCTCTCTCTGTCTCTGTCTCTGTCTCTGTCTCTCTCTCTCTCTCTCTCTCTCTCTCTCATCTGTTGTGAAGAACAACATCTTCACTATCTTCTTTAGGCTTTGGCAAAGCTGTATTTCTCTACTTGACTTGCACCCTTTTGGGGCTGGCAAGCCTTATTTTATGCACCCCAATTTTTAAAATGCACCCTAGCTGCATTTTAAAGTTCCGTATTTTTGTTTTGTGTATTTTTAGATTTTCTGTATGTAAGCAGATATTTTATGTTACTATAAAGTGTGAATACTGGATATCTAGTTCAGCAAGTTTGGTATAACAGTTTGTTTAATCATGATATAGAATATTTTCACTACCTAGAAGTCCTCTCCTAAACCCAAAGTTTCAGTCTCCTTCCCCAGAGTTATCACTGCTTTAATGTTAACCTTCCCTTATTACTGAAATACAAACATTCATTATGTCTTCCTTCATGTCCACTCTCTTTCAGTTAACATAATGTTTTAAACTTGATTCATATTATTAAATATATCAGTAGTTAATTGAATTTTCTTATCTGGGAGAGGGGTCGTTTTGATTACTGTCCTGGTTAGTTTTTATTGTCAACCATAGACAATGCAGAGTCACTTAGGAAGAGGGAACTTAAACGAGAGAACTGCCTAGAGGACATTAGTGTGAGTTAAACATCTGAACAAGAATAGTCATTCTGGGTTCAATAAAATGGGAAAGAGCTAAAAGAAGGTCCAGAAGACCCCAGCAATCTCTCCTCCAGCGACCAGTTTATCCCTCAAACTCAGCTGAAGTATCAGTACCTAGTCCTTCCATAATTCCTGCTCAATTCTTCATCTGTATCCCAGTCATCTCAGACAACTTCACACACACACACACACACACAGACACACAGACTTCTGCAGCCATTTTTATTGCTTTGTGTCACATTGCTTCTTTTGAGAACTGCTTCCCTTCTACCTTAGTCCTACCTAAGAGTGATCTTAAAGCAACTGGCAATCTTTATTCTGCTAAACGGACATAGTAAGAAGCCACACCCTGAGTCCTTATTTTTATGCCCCTAGATAAATGCATCTGTCAACCCCCTTTTTAAGTGATGTGTTGATTAATTCAGAGATTTTCAACCATCCAATGTGCAGAAAATAAGACTGTGGAATATTAAATTCTAAATGGGACATCTGTATGATGGCCTCCCCTCTCAAGGCTGAGGGATCACTGGGAAAAATATGAGTGGGGGGAAGTGTTCTTGTGATCTCATCCTATCTAAGGACCTATTGGCAACTGAAGGCTACTACTTAAGGAAGAACCAATTTTCTTTAGGAACACAAGACCTGAGATGCATGCCCCAGTAGATGATTCCACACCTATACCCAAGCAGACATCAACAAAGAGATTCTGTGTGTATTAAATTATTTTTAAAGCACATGACATTGGAAGGGAAGAGTGGTGGGTGGTATAAAAGAAGATGGAATGGGGCTGATATCTTTAAAATGCACTATATGTATTATTAATATTAAAATATGTTTATAAACTAAAAATTAAATAAAATATGTATATAGGCTTTGCATACCTACTTCAATCTTTACAACTGCAGAGTATAAATTAATGTACAAAAGAAAGATGCTACACAAATTCCTGAGAAGATGGATAGATGCAGGAAATGAAGAACAGAGGTGCAGTGCCTGTGTTCTTTGGCAATTCTCAGAAGAATCAGGGCAATGACTTCCATTTCATTGGTTCTTGCAACTGGTACCAATTAACCTGAGTCAAATACCTGAGTAGCATCTGTGACAGGGGCGTCTCCCCAGCCATCACAGAGTGTTTTTTCCAGTGCTTCCATAAACATTTTCATAAGACCCCAAAATTGGGCAGAGTCAACATTACTCTCCAGCCACAGAACTTAAAAATCAATGTGGACAGAGAGGGACTCTTCTCTGTCAGAACAGGACCAGCAAGAGTGAGTGGTAGTGCCTCAGCTGCTGGCAGGGGGGTGGGTTAAATATAGCCCAGTAGGTACCTAAAAGGTGGCATCCTGCCTGTTAAAGAGCTCTGTAACACTGGGAATAACATTTAGTACTCAGCTGTTTCTCACCCACCTCTCAGATGGTCCCAGCAGGAAACAAGTCTGCGGCTGTCATGTTTATAGCTAATTAATGTTTATTTATACTTTTAAACAAGCCTTTCACCTGTCACTCTTTAAAATAAATGCTCCGCTCTTCAATTAGAGATTGTCAGAGCAGAAAGAAATCCTGTTTTGTTGAGGACTTAACATGTGCGTGTGTTTAAATGTGTATCAGATCCGGGGTTCTTCTCTCCCGAATCACTCTCTTCTCCTGGAGGCTAAAGCTTCCCACACTGAGCAACAGCCTTTCTCCAGCTTTCAACTGTGAGACTGCAGCCTTGCTCTGTAGAGCTTGATGAACACAGACACCAGCAGAGATTACACTGCCTCCTTGAGATGCACGTGTCCTTGGAAGCAGGGATGACTACAGTACATTATTAAACATTTGAACCAGGATTCAATTTATGTTCTTGGGGGCAGAGGCACATGCTGTTGTTCTATGTGCCAAAGAGAAGTTGACTCATCCAATCACGGCAGTACAGTTTTGCAGGTTTTAAAGCAAAGTGTGTCTATTTACAGGCTTTGGGAGACAAACCTTTAAACCCTTGGAATATTATGGTGGACAAGAATATCTTTCATTAGATGGGGATTTGTATAGTGCCAGGCGGTCAATGTTAGTGGTGTGAGTTTGGGTGCAATCCTTTACCCAGGAGGTATGAGTTTGACTTCTGGAGGAGGATGGGCATGGAGTAAAGGATGTACTTCATGGCTACATGGCTCACCCACCGTTAATTCTTCTCTGAAGCTACTGATGTATATCCTGTGATATTTCAATGCACATATGCAATGTGGGTGAGCAGCATATGTATCTATACCTTCATCATTGCATTGTTTCTGGAGCCTCTGAAACTCTAAACTATGTAAGTTCTTATGAATTTGCAGTCAGCCCACGGTGTTGAGGAACACTAGAGCTAAATATTCTGTACTGAAATTAAAATTTTAAGCATCTACAAGTAAGAGGTAACTCGGAATATTTGTTTTTTCATGACCCATATATTTTTTTAAATTTTTAAGGGGATAGGAATGTTATGTGCCCTCATTTGACTATTATTTATCATATGCATATATTGAATCCCATACTATATGACATAGACAAATATAATTAAAATAAAATTTAGGAAAAACACACACATACACACACACTCTTACTCCAAGTTCCGGTGAACTTAGCTGATTGTTAGTAACACTGTTACCAAATATTTGGGCTCTATTCCAAGAAGACATCATAATTTTCCCTTTTACAGATGTCAATTTTATGTTTTTTTTTTTTTACCACAGTATACTAGAAATACAAGATAACAGCTATTTTGAGTACCCTGAAACCTGAAGAATCTTTGAACCTGGAAGTGGGCAACCGGAACATACTCAAAGAGTAAATCACAAAGTGAAGCTGTACCTCAGCATCACAAACATAGCAGAACTGAATCTCTGTTCTACTGTATACATTTGAATGGCTTTAGGGATAGCACTTTATGTGTTCATCTCTTGAAATTGGACTACAAATCTCATAGGTCTTTCCAGGATTCATTAAACATGCCATTCTCGTAATCACAGTGTATAAGCTTTAGAAAGTAGGTTCTGGTAGAACTGCTCAGTCTGACATTCCTTCATTTTTAGTACATGTGGACATTTGTCCTCACACTTCTACAGATGGATCTGGTCACAGTTCGTAGAAAACACATGAGCATTCCCATAGGCCACTCTGTTGCCATTTTTTCTTTCTTATCTGGAACTAAGGCTTCTGGTTTCAGATTGTCTGACATCAGTTGCATAGTACTTGGGACTGGAGAGGAAATCCTACATATGAAACGACCTAGGACAATGCTAGAATTGTCCTGAAAAATATATGAAAATAGTATTTCTAGTTTAATAATGTAAGAATAAAACTAGAAAAATTTCCAGTTTTTACCAGTAAGCATTGAACCATTGTTCTGAACCTATTGTGAGATGAATTGGGTCTTCATAAAATATATGTTGCAACTCTAATCCCTGGAGCCTAGAAATATGGTCTTGTATGGGATGTGCATCTTAGTAAGTGGAGGAATGCTAAGATTAAACTGAATAACTGTCCTAACCCAATGATGAATGCCTTTAGAAGAGGAGAGTGCAGACCACCAGACACCAAGCTCAGATGGTCCTGTGAAGATGTAAGTGATGGATCAAATGGGCCAACGACAACTGAGTACTGCGAGTAGCCACAACACATTGCAAGAAAGGGGGGATGATATTTTTAAAGTCAGAAGGATCAGAACAGCTTGCCAACTCTTTCATTTTAGACTGTCAGCCTCTAGAAATGTGATACGAGAAGTTCTGTTACTTTAAGCCACCCAGCTTGTGGTCATTTGACATAACAACTGTCATACAGCTGATGAGCTGTCTCCTGGAGGGTAAAAGGAACTTTCATTGTAGTATGAAAGAAAGAAGTGACTCACCACAGGCCCCCGGCCAGTACTGCTTAGGAAGTGAAGAAGACCTTTGGCATGGTAGATGGTTGGTTGGAGATGAGCTTGGGGAAAGAGCCACTGTCTGTTGAGATCCTCGCCTCTCAGTGAGCATCTGTGACTGCAGGAAGGAACAATAAGCAAACAAAACAAAAAAAAACATTTAGACAAAAAATAGCTTCATAAAATAAAATCCAAGCTGACAAACAATTAAACTAATGAATCCAACTTCGATCTGACTTCTGCCACCAGCTCCAGATGTCCAGGAAGCTGCAGATCAGTACTAGAAGACTGTGGAGTGGCCTAGTTATCTGCAGCTGTGGGAATTGGAAACTGCATCTAACTTAATACAGGGTTAATAGTGTTTTAAGACAAAATTTGGGAAACATGGTTTCCAACTGTATGTACCCATTAAAAAAAAGAAGAAGAAGAAAAGAAAAAAAGAAAGTCAATGTACGATCTCCAGGGCCATCAGTTCTACAAATAACTAATTTGAGCTCAAGATAGCACACACAGTATAGTGAAATATTATATTTCTAGATGGCCCAATAGCATTATAAAACTCAATATTATTATTACACTCCAGTGAAGAAACAAGTGACCCAAGATATATAACTAAAGATTTACACCTAGGAGTCTTTGCCTCTAGCCCACACATTCCTTCTTGGGAAATCTTTGAAAACTACCAGAACTAAGCTCAAGATTATATGTTCCCTGGGGATACTCATAGTCAAAGCCAACATGTTAGTTTCTAAGATTAGTCAACTCCTTAAAAAGAAGCAAAGCTTCCCGGGAGAGTTGTTCTATGAGCCCAAGACAACTTAAAAGTTTATCAGAAGCAATCCATCCATAGGATATGTTCCCTGGTATGATGGCTACAGTGGCTATGATGGCATTTATATGGTAAACCAGCAAGATGCCACAGATTGAAGAGACCAACACAACAACCCCATCACCAGAACCACCACCATTAAGCCCCTCCCACTAATACCTTTCCATTCTCCCACACAATGAAATTGCTTAGTTTCTTCTGAACAGTGTGCTTGATATATGTTTGACCAAGCTTCCCATATCCACCCATTCTCACCTATTTAACTTTCAGCAGGTCAGCCTTGTTCTCAAAACTTCATGAATTCCGAAGCTTAGAAATTCTAGTCCTGTTTGTTGTAAGAATCCTTATAGAATCATTTTGGAGAAATTTGTACTACTATCATTTTTATTTATTTTATCCTCCTTAATAGACTGGAAGAAATGGGGGCTTGCTTCCTTAGGGAGGAAGAATACTCATTGGTACCATTACAATTCTAAAAGGAACTGTATCAGCCAACAACATAAGACTCTATAATGACACTTGTCAGAGAGCCAACTTTGAGGGAGGATGCAATTTCACAAGACTTCATCCCTAGATGAAGGGCTATAGTTAATCATTGAGCAAGGAGAAACGGAGAATCAGGTAATCGGTTCTCTTCAGGGACAAGGCCCCTGATGATTCAACCAATCCCAAGTTTTTAGCCCTAAACTCTAGTTCATATGGACAACAACACTAAATGGACTCACTAGGGTGTATATGTATATATATGTGGAAATGTGCGTGCGTGTGTGTGTGTGTGTGTGTGTGTGTGTGTATGTGTGTCTGTAACAAAGACAATAGAAATGTCTATGAATTTGAAAGGGTTTATGGGAAGAAATGGGGTGAATAGTGAACGCTTGAGTAAAATTCTCAAAAAATTACCATAATTGGTATTAAGTGATCAATAGAGAACAAATTCTTGCCCTGACATTGTAGAAGCAAACACACTTTCCCTCTTAAAATCACTGGCCTGTTAGCAAGTAATCTTAGAGAGGAAATGGCTCAAACTCTTTTGTACAATATTTAAATCTCCAGGTTCTGAAGTTATCTTTCAGCATTAGCTCCCAGTTGCTTACAAACTCTTAGAAATCACTAGAAATTGAAAATATTCAATAATTTATTTATCCTAATTTTGTCATAAAATATTTTACTTGATGGGTTAGAGATGTAGCTAACATGGTAACAGTGTTTGCCTAACAATGCAAGAAACTCTAGATTCAATCCTCAATACAACATAAGCCAGGGGTGACATTGTGTGCCTGTAATCTCAGCCCTCAAGAAGGACAGACAGGAAGATAGAAGTTCAAGGTTATCAATAGCTACATAGTGACAGATTATAACCAGAAAAATATATATATGTATGTATGTATATATATATATATATATACACATACACGTACATGTGTTTGTGTGTGTGTGTGTGTGAGAGAGAGAGAGAGAGAGAGAGCAAGAGAGAGAGAGAGGTAGAGAGAGAGAGAGAGAGAGAGAGAGAAATTTAATGCCAATAGCAGTGGAAAGGAAAGGCACGACAGAAATGGTCTGTGGCATATTTGCTTCACTTCTTTTTTTTCATTTTTTGTTGGTTATTTTATTTATTTATATTTCAAATTTTATCACTTTTCCCCATTTCCCCTCCACAAGCCTCCTATCTCTTCCTCCTTTCCCCTGACTCTTTGAGGATGTCCTCCCATCTGCCCACCCACTCCTGCCTCAGCAGCCTACCATTTCCCTATCCTGGGTCATCAAGCATCCACAGGGCTAAGGGGCTCCCCTCTCAGTGATGCCAGATAAGGCCATTCTCTGCTACATATCCAGCTGGAGCCATGAATACTCCCTGTGTACTTTTTGGTTGGTGGTTTAGTCCCTGGGAGCTTTAGGGGGCCTGGTTTGTTGATATTGTTGTTCTTCCTATGGGGTTGCAAACCCCTTCAATTCCTACAGTCCTTACCCTAACTTCCACATTGGGGTGCCTATGCTCAGTCCAATGTTTGGCTGTGTATACCCGCATCTGTATTGGTCCAGCTGTGGCAGAGCCTCTCAGGGGACACCTATACCGGGCTCCTGTCAGTAAGCACTTTTTGGCATCAGCAATAGTATCTAGGGTTGGTGGCAGCAGATGGGATAGATCCCTAGATGGGGCAGTCTCTGGATGGCCTTTTCTTCAGTTTCTGCTCCACTCTTTGTCACTGCATTTCCTTTTGACAGGAAGAATTCTAGATTAATATTAATCTGGAGGTGGGTGGGTGGCCTCATCCCTCAACTGGAGGCCATACTTATCCACTGGGTTTGGTCTCTACAGGTTCTTTCTCCTCTTCGTTGGGTATTTCAGCTAAAGTCCCCCCTGTTGGGTCCTTGGGAACCTCTTGGGTCCCTGGTATCTGGGACTTTCTGGTGGCCATCCCCAGTTCCCCCTCCCACACTGCTACACACCTACTTTCAAGTTCCTGACCCTCTGTATTTCTCCCCCATCTCCTCCCATATCTGAACTGGCCTCCCTTTTCCTTCCTGCTCCCCTCTCCCTCCCAGATCCATTAGGTTTTTATTCTGAAATCAAAGCATCCAAAAATCTGAGAATACTTTAACTGCTGTGTGATTTTTCTTGCCTTGACCCGAATTCTCATCAACAGTACAGACTATTTTTTCTGTAACACTGACCATGATAAAATGAACTGAGGTTCTCTCAAGGCATTCCTGTTTATGTAAACAAAAAAAATGCACGTATTGTTATGTATCCAACAGCCAACAATTCTGCGATTCCCTCTCCCTCCTCTTTCCCTCAGCTCCATGGAGACCCAGTTCAGGGGCAACATCTCCATGGAAAGGTCCATAGATTACCACACAGCAGAAACACAATTCTGTACCATAATTCTTAAAAAATAAAGAAAATAAAGTTCTGTACTGCAACTAGAAACCACCCAAGTTTTGATTAAGAAGGCAGAGTTCTAGCTCCTGGCTCCATCACTGGGTATGGTATTTGGGGAGTTCATTTATAATCAGTATTCTTACATGAGGAAAGTAGGTATGTTTATCCTGCTTCCTAAGGTTATCATTATCATAGGTATAATCATCAGGGATCACCAAACCCTGGTCTACTCTGTGTTGTTTTGAAGATCAAATGAAAGGGTACCTATCATTTGTGTTTTCATGGAAATTGAGCAGCATAGTCCTATATCCATCTACACCTTCTTGTGTGACTATACCACATGTGCTCTATAGCCATATCTCCTGTCCCCACTGGTCAGAGATGCACAGCTCAGTGGTGACCATGTCCACTGTTTCCTTTCCTCATGCAATCTATACTGCCTATGAATAACAGTCAGGAATCAGTATGCAGGGTGAATAGAAAAGAGAAGAAACTTCGCCAGGGACCACAGAGAAGGGGCTGTGATCTGCTTTGAAGTTTATTTGATTTAAGCACACTTCATGGTAGAGGCAGTGGAATGGAATGGAAAAGAATTAATCAAAATACAAAATTACAAAGGGAATTACTGATTACTCTTTAGGCTACTAGCCAGGGCTAAGGGAGGAGAAGAAATAGGATTGTCTGTGATCTGCATGTGGAGAAAGTTGTGACAGTGAAAATAATATAGACGTTAGGGAGCTGTTATTTTAGTGAAAGTTTTGTTTAGTGTGTTTTTCCAGGATAAAGAAATTGAACCATCCCAGCGGCAGAGCTTGGCTGTGGAGATTTGAGAACCACATATGCTTACATTTGTATTCAGGCCTGCATGTGTGGCTGTGATTTGGAGGTATCTCTCTGTGTGTGCCTACAGCTTTGATATTTCCTACAGCTCAGTAACTGCCGACAACCACAATGTGTACTACACCTGCCTTGAGAGCTTTTTCTTTTAAAGCAAATCCATTTGCTCCCAATCTGCAAATCCGTTTGGCATTTTATGTTAATGATACCTGAGATCCCTGTAGTCATAGAAGCTGCTGGTGCTCTTCGCAGGGATTTGTTTTAAGCATATGAAGATGAAAATGTACCCCATCTTACTATCTACTGTAGCATTTCTGCAATGACAGCTGCCGCTTCATTGTGCAGAGACTTAGCAGATGGACAGTGATGAGGGGCTGGCAAGACATTCAGAGCCTGCGATTTCTGAGAAGGGGTCAACCCTCAAATAGAGTTTGAAGTCTTAGTTTTCTTACAGGAAGAGCAAGGAAAGATCATCGCTATTCTTCCACACTGGAAATGACAAACTTTTACAGAAAAAAAAAAAAGTCACATACCTCTGGTTCGCATAGGTAATATGATATAACTGGTCCTCTACAGTTTTTATCAACCCCTCTCTTTCTCGTTCTTCTTTGTATTTCTATCTCTCTGTGTGTGTGTGTGTGTGTGATCCTGTCTCTTTGCCTCTGTCTGTTTATCTATGCTTTTCTGTGTGTTGTGTCTGTCTGTCTGTCTATCTGTCTCTCTATATCTTTCTGTATGTCTCTCCCTATTTCTCTGTGTCTCTCTGATTGTTTTTGTCTCTGTTTCTGTGTCTGATTCTCCTCTTCATCTCTCTATTCCTCTCTTTGTCTATCACTGTCTATTTCTATATCTCTCTGTCTCTGTCTATGTCTCTCTCTGTTTCCTTTTCTCTCTTTCTCTCTCTCTGACAAAGTGTCATGTATTCATAGTGGCCTCAAACTTGCTAGGTAGCCAAGGAATATTTTGACACTCTAGCCTTCTTGCCTTGCCCCCTGAGTACGTGTGTTACTATTCTAGTTTATGACTCTCTGGGGATCAAAATCAGGGAATCGGGCTCCAGGCATCCTAGGCTAACACTCTACCAACCATGCTATATTCCCAGGCTAGTTTTCCATTTTTTTAGCTTAAATTAAAAATATTTTCATTTATAATAAAGTTTCTTGAAGAAACTGTGGTAGTTAATGTACTTAAATATCCAGATAGTTCAATGTTACCTTGAAATACCTGTATCCCAGGAAACCCCTCAAATGCCAATCACTATCTCTCAGTCTAGATCTGTAATTATAACAAGAATCATGGTGCAAAGATGCCTGGCCTAAATGGGAGCTCATTATCTTTCTCTAGCTTTGAATGTTTCTATGCATTTGTTTATTTTCTAGGCAAAGACTCAGGTAAGCCACAGTGGCCCTGAACTCACCACAGTCAGTGATGGCTTTGAATAATTAATATCCTGCTTCTACTTCCTGAGTGCTAAGATTTCAGGAATTCGCCACCATAGTCAAAATGTTTTATGCATTCTTTGTGATCAAATAAAAGGCTTCATGCATTTCAGCTAGTACTATACCAACTGAGCTACATCCTGAACCCCTATTGAGGAGGGTTTTTTAAAATTATTTTTTATTGGGTATTTTATTTACATTTCAGATGTCATCTTCTTTCTCCATTTCTCCACCACCCAGAAACCCCCTATCCCATCCCCCCTCCTCCTGCATCTACGAGGATGTGCCCCTGCCTACTCAACCACTCCCACCTCCCCACCCTCGAATTCCCCCACACTGGGGTATCCAGCCTTCATGGGACCAAATATCTCCTCTCTCACCTATGCCTAACAAGGCCATCCTCCTCTACATGTACAACTGGAGCCATGGGTCCCTCCCTATGTGCTCCCAGGCTGGTGGTTTAGACCCTAGGAGCTCTGGTTGGTTGATATTGTTGCTTTTCCCATGGGTCCGCAAACCCCTTCAGCTCCTTCAGTCTTCTCTCTAACTTCTCCGTTGGGAATCCCATGATCAGTTCAATGATTAGCTGTGAATATCACAGGAGCCTGATATAGCTGTCTCCATAGAAATCTGCCAGAGCTTGACATATACAGAGGTTGATGACAGTTTTTTAGGTGGAGCAGGCACTGTCACTGAACAGTCTTACAATAAGTGCTTCATATAGACACAACCCACCCACTCTGTCAGGTATTCACAATCTGTGTCCACATAGTCATCATTCTTGAAGAATAATACATAGGGATTCTATTGATGTTCTGTTTGTTTCGATTATAATTTGAAAGTAGAGAGGATAATAAATGAGTCAAGAATTCTCAGGGGGAGGAAATGAGATGGGATCTACAAAGATAGAAATATTATTAAATTTGAAATTTAACTGTTTAAATTTCAAAATTGAAATTTTGGTGATATACGTTTCCTTTTTAAAAGCAAAGACAAACTAGCCCTGAATGGTAGCACATTATTGTGATATTAGAACATGGGAGACAAAAGTAGGAGATTTTGAAAAATAAGCTTACCCTTAGCTATATAGTTAACAGATAGGGTGACCTGGCTACATCATGAGACCTGGTGTCAAAAATTATAACCAAAAGGAAAACAAGGAGAAAAAGAACACTCATTCAACTAATGACACTCATTCTTTTTTTTTTTAATCTCATCTTTCCCCTCGTTGGATAGGCTTAACTCTGTAGCCTTCCAATTCACAATCCTGCTGCCTCCATCTCTTGAGTGCTGCAAGTCCAGGTATGTACTACCAGACTCAACTTCTCAAAATTATATACTTAACACTAGCTATAGATCATATTTATCAGCCAATCACAGAGATCACCAAGACACTGGGAGACAAGTACTCTAAACATCACTTCAGAAAGAATATGAACCACCAGAATTCTGAAAGTAAAGAATGGGCCATAAATCAGAAAAGAAAGGGAGAAATTGTGTATCTTCCTATAAGAGAATTTACAAAACTGGAGTCAGAAAAAAAAAGATGATTCAAAAATCCCCCATCTGTCTATGTCTGAAAAATGGAGAGAAGGTACCCAGCAGACAGAACAGATGAGGCTAGGCTTGATAGCAAGAGAGCCCAGCACAGCAAGCTCTGGGGTCTTAGGAATGGTAGTGTGTTTGGGATTTAGAAAGCATTTTCATTGGTCTAAGCACATTCCACACTGGGACAAAGTGTGAGTACAGAAGGAAACTATATTCAAAACCTCAGAGATGCATTGAAGCTTCTAGAATTTGTTAACTCAGAATGAGGCTCATTGTCCAGATGCTGTGCTCAGAGATTTCCAAATGAACATTTCTCAAGTGGAAAAGGGGAAATAAAAGGCAAAATAATCAAATTAATTTCAAGGTAGTTTGAAATATCAAGACAATCAGAGA
Source organism: Grammomys surdaster (assembly GCF_004785775.1). NCBI lineage: Eukaryota > Metazoa > Chordata > Mammalia > Rodentia > Muridae > Grammomys > Grammomys surdaster. The sequence goes on along the minus strand of NW_021604912.1, from coordinate 745,019 downwards.
TTTAAGGAACATTTTATTGTGCTCAGGAAATCATTTGCAACTCAAAATGCTTACAATTAAAGATGGAGAGCAGAAGAAACCAAGAAAGTTGTTCTTCAACAACTCCAGAGACTCAGAGGTTAATCAAATCATAGCCCAAGAATGGAAAATCCAATAGGGTGTCAAACCTGTTGGTCATTGTGACAAAACGTCATCTACAATATTCATGCTTGAAAACTGTTCAGTTGAGTTAGATAAAAGCCACAGGAAGTTCTCATAGTTTTATTAAATGAGTTTACGACTACTCATACCTGTCCTTAGCTACATAAATTCTGCTAGCCAAATACTGAACATGCCTAGATTAACCAACAACTGACTTTAACTTCATCTTTACTATGAAAAATATCCAGAGGCTGTAGGAATCTGTCAGTCAGTAAAGCACTGGTCTTGTAAGCATTATGACTTAAGTTTAATCCCCAGAAACTACATAAATTGTTGGGCATGCTAGCATATTCCTGTAATCTCAACGCTGAGAAAGATGACACAGAAGGATTTCAAAGCTTGCTAACTAGGCAGTCTAGCCTAGTTGATGAGGACCAGGCCAACAAGAGACTTTGTCCCAAAGAAGGCAGCAGTATTCCAGTGGGTAAGAAGTGACAAGTTTTCTTAGATGCTCCATGTACACACACATAGAAACAGACACACACACAAACACAGACACATACACACAAGTGCACACATATTCACATATACACATGAATACACATACATATGAAGAGAAATACTCAAAAAAGTTGAAACTTTAACATAAGTCAATCTAAATATTAATAGGTTGTTCTTTACACTTCTCCCCCCACCATGCCAAGTATCTCCACCCACCAGTAGTACCTGTACCACCCTTGCATCCTACTCCTAAACCCACATTCAAATAAGAGTCCTCTGGAGTCTGTGCTTGATGAAGTGAAAGATGTGATGGTTCACACAGTACAGAAAGGAAAGCAAGAAAATTAACCTTTAAAAATGGAGCCATGTCCTTTAGAAAGGGCAGCATTGCCCCACATTGAAGAGAACTCTAACAGATGATATTTAGAATCTTTTACCTGGAGCAGAGGCAGCTCAAGAAGTCTTCAAGACAACCCATCCCCTGCTACCGCACACACCTGCGCACCCTGCTTCCTACTGTCATGTCAGTGTCTGACATGTCCATTTTATTTGAAACCAATACTAAGTAAAATGTAAATGCATTGTCTCTTACTATACAAACTTGATTTTGTAAAAACAAACTTCCAGCAGAACAACTCAAACTATCATAAGGTAGGATCAATTTTAGTCATGCTGCTCAACCTTTTTATTCTTTCTTTCTATTCATTCTCCTTTCTTCCTTTGTTTCTTTCTCCCCCACCTCTCTCTCTCTCTCTCTCTCCCTCTCTCTCTCTCTCTCTCTCT
>NW_021604912.1:737158-743194 GCF_004785775.1 Grammomys surdaster | reverse complement strand
CCAAGACATACATTTCTAAGTACTTATATTTCTTGAGATGAACAAGGGTTTCTGAAGAATCTGCTAAGAACAGTGACTTCCTAAGACCCATGACCAATGCTGACCCATGACCGATGCTGACCCATAACCAATGCTGACCCATGACCAATGCTGACCCATGACCATTGCTGACCCATGACCAATGCTGACCCATGACCCATGACCCATCCAAATGCCATCACAGATGGCAACTGGCTTGCAGTTTGCACTTAACATTACTTACCAGACAAGAGTAAATTATTTAGCTTAGATATTTTAAATATTTCATTGAGTCTTGTAGAATGTTAGAATATATGATACTGGAATAAGATTTCAAAATCAAGAACTAATGATTATTCCTATGACAAAAACTTGAAAAATTCAAGATCTGGTATAGTTAAGAAAATAAGAATTGATAAGAACTATGCATTCTTAAACACAACACACACAATCAATATATGGATATGAACAATGTCATTTTAAAAACTAGATAGAAGGTAAGTAATACATTATAATGATTTCAACTAGACTTTTAAATCTTTTATGCAATTTGAGTGCAGGTATGTATATGCAATTTGAGTGCAGGTATCTGTGAAAGTCAGAAAACAATGTCAGATTCCATGGAGCTGAATTATAGGTAGTCATGAGCCACACAACGTGGGTTCTAGAGCCATAACCAAGTTCTCTAGAAAAGCAACACCTGCTCATAACCACTGAGCTTCATTCCAACCCCATGATAGGTACTTTTAGGAACGTCATAAATTATTCCAAAGTTCATTTCAATCTTAAAACCTGTTTTATAATTTGCAAAAGTAAAATATTGCATGGTTTCTGAAAAAACAAGTTAAAAATTTTTTCAAATGAATATGAGATTATAAGAGAGTCAATGGTTAGAAAGAGATAACTTCATTTTGCTAATGAAACTTGGTGTAAATAGGACACATGAGAGAAGCAAGGGCTTGAGAGAAGAAAATGTGAAACAAATGACATCATCTTTACTCTAATGGAAAAGCAGAGATAGTAAAAATTCAAGACAAAATGATAAATATAAAAAAAATCAGCCAAGAGTACCAAATGCCCAAATTCCTGAAAGGCAAGAGCAATGCCAAGGATTGTAGAAGGAAAGGCGACGCCTCCACACAAACACTGAGAGCCTCACAGCTGCAAAGGCATCTCCTACAGCAGGACCTTATTGAGAAGTGCCGGAGAGTCCAAGGATTGCTGATGCAGACAATGCCACCCAATCGGAAATTGTTGTTTAGAAGAGATGCTTTCTTAGGACCAGTGGTGTATAGGGAAAGGGTATTAAAAGAGCTTGCAACAGTGTTCAGATGAGCTTGCTGCACTGTTCCTCACCTGCTCCTGGAGTCTATGCTGTTGATTCCTGCTACCTCACCTCCAGCCTCTAAGGGCAAGTAGAGTCTGGCGGCAGGCAGTTCAGGCCACAGGCAATAAAGGATCAGGACAAACACTGAAGCCTATGTTACAAAATATTCATAAAACAAAGAAAAAATCTAAACTATGCATTTAGATAATGTATTGTATACCCGAGACTATTTTTCTAGTCTGACCAATATGATGATCCAATAATCTTACTAGATTTTTAAAGAAAAACATAGACTCATTAGCTATGTAAGCAGTAAGGGAATAAGACTTTCAAAGACAAAAATCTCTCTTTCTAAAGACAGTATTTCAGATATGTAAAATATTGAATACGGTAGCTAAAGAAATAGATTTTAAAACATACTTTATACTGAAACTGGCCCTTAGATATAAAAAGATGTCATCAAACTTAAGCCCTCAGAAAATTATATTTTCCATGGGCCTGATCTTAGAAGCATGCTCAAAAAAATTCTCAGTCAAAATGTTCTAACATTCAGTTTTTATAAAACTAAAGAAGATGCCAACTTTAGAACATATTTCCTACTGTAATTTTTTTCCTACGTCAAAAGTTCAGCCCTTTAAAAACAAAAAGGGTCACTTGCTTATCTTGGAGACCCCAGAGGCTAAATGAGTACTTGCTCAAAAAGTTTTGGCATACCATATTAACATGAAATTAGTCAAACATTGAAACTTTTGAAGCATTGCATGATCAATAAATCAAAACCTACTGAGAAACAAAATACTTTGTACACCATAAAAGCTAAACCACTTTATGCTCAATATCTCATGTTTGTGATACAGAATATATTGGAGAAACTTGATTCAGGACACTTATCAAACATTCTTCTTGCTCTCAGCAGCAGCAGCAGCAGCAGCATCGCCTTTAAAAACAACAGTTACTAAGTTCTTATTTTTCTGTCTTACTAGTTGCATAATCTTCACACTAGCTCATAAACAAAGACATAATTATTACATTACAGGTTTGGAAAGGTTTAGAAACTGGCCTAACGTCACACAGTCAGGTTTTTAAATTGGAATAAGCTATGCATCATGCAAGAGGGCTATTTTCAAGATGCTCAGAAGTCTCATGCAACTTACCTGTATAATGAACCTAAAGCCCTTAAGGTATGAAAGAGGGGAAGAAAAGGAACAGAGGTGAAGGACCTTTGCCTCCAGCATCCACACTCACCAGTCCATTCCAGCTTCTGCCATTCAATTTATGTGTTAAACCTGGGGACCCAGTTTTTGGTTGAAATAGGGATTCCACTGCTCAATATTTTTAAAATAAATGATTATGGAGTCTGGAAAAATAGTTTTCAGAGACAACACACTTACTACATGAACATGAGGATCTGAGTGTGGTTCTGCAGCACTCACATAAAAGCCAAAAACAGGGGTGTACTTCCTGAACTTCATTGGCACTGGAAGCCATGGGGACACGTGATTCCTTGGCTCTTATTGGTCAGCCAGTCTAACTGAAACTACAAACTCCACAATCAATCAGATACTCATCAAAGCATAGGAGCAGTAGAAGGCATCTGGCATCAACTTCTAGAATATGCATGTGTACACAGAGTGAACACAATCAAACACCTATATGCACATATGCATATAAGCATACCCCCACACACACATGCAAGTAATGACCTGTGAGTCCAATGTTACAACTCATAGCTTTACTGTAAGTCTTGGAAATACTTTGACAACTTCATATTGAGTTTTTTTTTTTTGAATGGGGTGTTTGAATGTATGAACATTGTTTTTCCAGAAATAGTTTTATACTATGTAGCCTCAACTTCTCTCAAAATTATACCAATTCACCTAGTTTGTATCCCTAGTTCTAGGATGATAGGACTGTTCTATAATATTTCCCTTTTGTCTTCAGTTCCCTTAAAGCAAAATAAATAGGATCCATGTTTCACAAGTCAGCGTAAAGCTTGAAGTGATGTTCAAAATATAAAATATCCAAAAAATATTGTACTCACTAGTTTACCACACATTGATTGTCCAACTAATGTGCCTACCATGCATCAGATAGTACTCAACTAGTATTCCTACTCCAAGCACTGCATCAACAGACATGTGCTCCAAAACTTTGCATGCTTGGGACTATTATCAAGTAAGGGTATTGGTCAGCTAACACAGGTGCCTGCTCTGCTCATTTCTCACCCACAGGACAGTGTAGTAATCATCATGTGGCAGCAACTAATTCATCTTTATCTAAAGACTAAAGAAAATTCAACTTCCTATTTTCCTGCTGAAAGGAAGGTTCTTTATGGACAGTCAGCACCTAAAATTCAAACTGTAGTGTTTTGGTTGTGTTTTTACTGTTAGAGCAACAGTAATAAACATAGAATATTGATGACCTTAGATTATCTCTGAGTCCACAATGGTATGCTCAGTGCTACCACAGTTGATTTTAGAATAAAAGTTGTCATATTTCCTTTGATGGATATATTTACAGAAAAAAAAATCTTAGAGAGGTGAGTATTCCTCTTTTTCCACATCCTCACCAGCATGGGCTGTCAACTAGAAGTTGATTACAATTAGATTAGTTTTAAATCTTAGCCATTCTGACTGGTGTGAGGTAGAATCTCAGGGTCATTTGATTTGTATTTCCCTGATGACTAATAATGTTGAACATTTCTTTATGAGATTTTTGCCCATTAGAGATCCCTCTGTTGACAATTGTCTGTTTAGCTCTGTACCCCGTTTTGAATTGGGTTGTTTGGTTTTTTGGAGTCTAACTTCTTGAGCTCTTTATATATTTTCAGTATCAACCTGCTATCAGATCCAGGATTAGTAAAGACTTTTTCCCAATCTGTAGGCTGCTGTTTTGTCCTATTGACAGTATTTGTTACCTTACAGAAGCTTTTCAGTTTCATGAGGGTCCATTTGTCAATTATTGATCTTAGCGCCTGAGCCATGGTGTTATGTTATGGAAATTTTCCTATGTGCCAACATATCCAAGGGTATTTCCCAATTTCTCTTCCATTGGGTTCAGTGTACCTGGTTTTATGTTGAGGGCCTTGTTCCGCTTAGACTTAAGCTTTGTACAGGTGATAAATATGGATCAACTTGCATTCTTCTACAAGCAGACCTCCAGTTAGACCAGCACCATTTGTTGAAGGTGCTTTCTTTCTACCACTGTAATGGTTTTGGCTTCTTTATCAAATACTTAATGTCCATAGGTGTGTGGGTTTATTTCTGGGTGAAATATATATATATATATACATATATATATATATATATATATATATACACACAGTCATAAAAGAGTCTTATTTCTCTTTTATGAGAGAGGCAAATGTTTATGAGGAAAGCTGCAAACCAGTATCTTCTGAACACGGCAAAGCACTCTTATCTGCATTATAGTTAGACTTAACAACAAGCCATATGTACAAAATTGAGGCTCCAGTCCTAACTAAGGACTATTGACAATTAATGGTGGCTAGGAAAAGGAATGTTATTTTCTTTGGCAATGTAGCTACTGTAAGTTATCCATATTCCAGTAAAGAAATGCCTACTAATACTCATACAGTCAACCCTAATTAAACTCAATGAGACACTTACACACACACACACACACACACAGAGCAGAGAGAGATTTGGGGGGGAGATAATAGATCAGAGACTCATGAAGAAAGGTTTCAAAATGAAGAGAAGTGGGTAAAATAGGGCAAGCTGGGGGTAAGAGTATAAAATTCAAAACATATGTATATGGAAATGTCAAAGAATAAAAAATTTAAAAGGTAACTCTTATTCTATCTGTGCTTTAAAAGTTTGTTTTATATTAAGGCAATGCCTCTTTATGTACCAGAAAGCAAAGTAAACAGTTGCATCACTCATCTCCCCAATGACCTCATCAAGCCCAAAGGTATCTTGAGAATAATAGTGTCTCCTCCTTATGACTACAGAGATAAGGAGAGATGGTCCTCTTTCTCAAGATGAGGCCACTGTGTTTAGCTCTGTTGTATGGTAGTCTCATTTGAGTTTGTTAGGTCTAGAAACATAGATACAGATAAGTAATTTGTAATATTTGGGGTTGTCATTAGATAGAACTTCCAGCCCCGTCCCCTGACAGCAACTTTGCCTGCTAATATTGACAAGTGGAATAGAACGGGAAAAGCTGCCCCTTATCTCAGAAGCTCCTTGAAGTGCTAGAGGGAAACCATGCAAAGAAGAGTGTGGCAGCACTCTCAGCGTGTAAAGGGAGTCAGGAAACTAAGTCATTTTCTTGCCAAAGAATCCCATGCAAGTTTCTCTGCTTTGCTTGGCTCACAGTTACTATTTTAAAAAGAATATTAGTTGATGATTTAGTTTTTAGATTTTTTTTAAAAGAGAATTATATCACTCCTTCCTTTTTGTCTTCCTGGCCCCTCCCAATTACTGTCCCATGGCGCGTACTCTCAAGGAGATGGCACCTTTTATATCAAATATCTAAATATTATAGAACATATGGTAGTAGTATTTGTGCTTTTGATGTACAAGAACCAAATTAAAATTATAAGATATAAAACACAAGTGGTCTATGTTGATATTTTTGATCCTTCATGAAAGAATTCTTAGTACTAGGTAAAAAACAATCAGAGAGAGAGAGAGAGAGAGAGAGAGAGAGAGAGAGAGAGAGAGAGA
>NW_021604912.1:712278-737148 GCF_004785775.1 Grammomys surdaster | reverse complement strand
AGAGAGAGAGAGAGAGAGAGAGAGAGAGAGAGAGAGAGAGAGAGAGAGAGAGAGGGAGGAAGCAGAGTTAAATTATAACTTTCTATCTATTAAAATACAAATTAATTCAGGCAAAAACAGTCCATGATTTGTCAGGTGCATCAGTGGCCTCCATTCTGGTTTTTCATCCCATAAATTCCACGTTTTTCCCTCAGTATGACATAATGTTAAACCCACAATATTCAAATTCTTACCATGGCTTCCCATCATGCAATTCAGGATATATAAAGTGCTTTCTCCTTTTTTTTAGTTTATGTGTATATGTTTTTTGCCTGCATTATTGTCTATGCTCCACATTCATGTAGAGTCATCTAAGGAACGAAGTGTATGTCAGAACCATGAGATATGAAGTTACAAATGACTGTCGAACTTAGGACCTCTGGAAAGGCAGCCGGGGTTTTTAACTACTGAGCCTGAGCTCTTCCATGGTCTGATATCAGTTCATCAATTCAATGTCAATCTTGAGTTTGCTATCTATTGCTGTGATAAAATACCATGAACAAAAGCAACTTGGGGAGGAAAGCATTTACTTCACCTTGGAGCGTACAATCCAGTGTGAAATAAGAGCAGGAACTCAAGGTGGGGCATGGAGGCAAAAACAAAAGCAAAGACCATGAAGAAATATTCCTCACTAGCTCATTTCCCCAAACTTTCTCAGTTTGCTTTCTTATATACTCTCAATTCCCCCTGCCCTGGGATGCTTGCCAGAGTGCTATGTGCTACCCTAATGTCTCAAATCTCTATTGCTGAGGAGACAAAATCTTAAGCATCCTTTGCTTTTTAGCTTCCTTTCTGGAAATTGCTAAAGCTTAGCTTATTTCATGAGTCTTGCTCTGGCTACATAATTCCATATTCATTTTTTCTAAGCTCTGTATTTCCCTGAAAAAAATGAAAAGGTGGAAAGCTTACATGTATGAAGTCAGCAGTGATCTGAATATATTAGCTCAGTTTTACAACTTGATATATAGATTTGGCCAAATGATTTAGCTGTGTTCTCATCCAGTCTCGGCTTGGTGATAATCCTCAGGATTTTGTTTACTTCATAGAAATTCAATAACATGACCTACAAAAGGCACTTGAAGAAGTACCATAAGATCTCATTTCAAAAACAGTTCATTTCTTTAAAATTCACATTTGTATCACCAGCAAATAATGTCGCAAATAATGTCCTGAACATTCACTTAACTAAACTTTAGATTTACATTATGATTTGCTTTTGCATAATGCTGTATTGTTTCAATACTCTTCAATTCTTGTGCATGCTCTACTTTGAACAAATTCCAATACCTACTTGTTATATAAAAGCCTAGAGACCAATTAGACTATTAGTAGCAGACTTTCCTGAAATTTTCAGTTAATCTTAAGAAATTTTAAGGAGAGCAAAACACTCTAAATTGATTATTTAACCCCCAAGATACTCATCATTTCATGTCTGAAGGAACTGCAGTACAGGTTTATATAACTATTCAAAAGAAAATAGATGGTCTGGAGAAATCAGTATTTTCCCCCTTTCCTCTTGTGCTTATCCTTTGCAAGGGGGCTCCCAGGTTCTTTTACATGGTTTCTTGAGTTCAATATCTTATTTCCATATCCAATGTACATTATTTTATACATCTATAACCACTCCTTAGGAAAGTTGTAGGTTCTGCTTCAAAATGCGTATTAAAAACTATGACCGTCTGTTTTCTTCACCACTAGTATCCTGCCTAGGACTCCATCATTTCCTACCTGAACCATGGCAAAGCTGCTGGTCCGCCCTTCTCTACCAACCTGTAACCATCATTGTTATGATGTAGTCTGTGCACCATAGCAAGAGACTCTGTCTATATTTTTATCCGAATTGACTTGCCCCAGCATTATCTGATTAGGATTCATTGTAGAAGGTTTTCACATCCCTCAGAACACCACTATTGTTTTTCTATCTGCCCCTCTCGCCCACACTAGTGCTTTGCATTGCAAGCACATTCAATCTTCTCTTCCAGCTACCGATTGCTCTCTTGCCACAGGTATATATGGTTATTCTATGAAATCTTACCTAAACACTAGTTTATCTGAAAAGATCTTTCTTGGGCTCCCAATTGTCTTTTCTGCTGCATTGGCTAATTTTATTATTATATTATTCATTGCATTTAATAGTGACTACCACTATTCCATATATCTGCCTTTGGTAAAGTTAATGTTCTGTTATCACTTCTAGAATGTGAGCTTGGGTTTAGCAATTCCTGGTTTAAAAAATGAGTCCTTAGCATTCAAATTACCTCATTGCACAATAGTTGAATGAATGAATGAATGAATGAGTGAATGAATGTTTTAATCTCTAATCTCCGAGAAGTGCTTTAGTTTATTTCTGCTAAGATCCAAAAAGCAAATTCAGAAGCTTTTTTGGCTGCATCTTTTTTTATCCAGGGAGTCCTCTTAGCAATATGAGGTATGAGAACTTCCTTGCAACAAGGTCTCATGAACCAGCAAAATAATCATCTTTAACAAAACAAGCCTCAACCGATACAAGAAGATTAAAATAATCTCATGAATCCTATTATATCACCATGGACTAAGGCTGGATTTCAATAACAACAAAAACAACAGAAAACCCACATACCCATGGAAACTGAACAACTCTCTACTCAACAATAACTTGGTCAGAGAAGAAATAAAAAAATTAAAGACTTCCTGGAATTCAATGTAAATGAGGTCACAGCATATCCAAACTTATGGGAAATAATGAAAGCAGTGCTAAGCGGAAAATTCATAGCACTAAGAGCCCTAGTAAAGAAACTGGAGAGATCCTACAATAACAACTTAACATCACACCTGAAAGCCATAGAATAAAAAGAAGCAAACACACCCAAGAGGAGAACAGGGAAAGAAATAGTCAAACTCAGGGCGGAAATCAACAAAATAGAAACTAATAGAAAGATACAAAGAATCAACAAAACCAAAAGCAGGTTCTTTGAGAAAATCAACAAGATAGGTAAACTCCTAGCCAAACTAACTAAAAGGTACAGGGACAGTATCCAAATCAACAAAATCAGAAGTGAAAAGGGAGCATAACAACAAAAATCAAGGACATTTTTTTTAAAAAAATCATCAGTTTCTACTACAAAAGACTATATTCAACAAAACTGGAAAATCTAGATGAAATGGTTACCTTTCTAGACAGATACCAGGTATCAAAGTTAAATTAAGAGCAGGTAAGCTATCTAAACAGGCCCTTATGCCCTAAGGAAATAGAAGAAGCCATTAAAAATCTCCCAACCAAAAAATGTCCAGGGCCTAGTGCAGAATTCCACCAGACCTTCAAAGAAGACCTAATACCAACATTCCTCAAACTATTCCATAAAATAGAAACAGAAGGAACACTACTTAACTATTTATTTTGTTCTATGGAATCACAATTACTCTGATACTTAAACCACACAAGGACCCAACAGAAAAAGAGTACTTCAGACGAATTTTGCTTATAAATATTGATGCAAAAATACTCAATAAAATTTTTGCAAATCGAATCCAAAAACACATCAAAACCATCATTCACTATGATCAAGTAGGCTTCATCCCATGGATGCAAGGTTGGTTCAATATACAAAGATTCACTGAGTATTTAAAGCAGAAATGTGTACACTTCCATATACCCAATTAAGATGAATTTTACATCTCTTTATGAGAAAGAACAACTGTCAAAATAATATTCCAGAGGTAAAATTATCTGAGGATAATGCCTGCTTTCCTTCTCCTTCATCCTTCTTATTCCAACGTGAGAAATATTCAAAGTTAACATTTTATGCATTATTTTTTTTAGATAGGAGACAAAGCAATTTGTTTCAACTGTGGCAGCTTCATGCACAATGTGTTCTTGCTTATCTCTTCCTCCAAAGCTCCCCAAACCTAGTACCCCTTTGATCCCTTTCATTCCCACACCAGTAGCCTTCTTTCTGTTTTCATTCCATATGTTCTAATAAAACATTATAAAATAAGATGCATGCATTGATTTATTTCATGTCCATCTTTTTAAGAGAAGTAATCCTCTCCACTACTGCCCCGCCTCCCTCCCACCCCCGACTCCAGATTGGGAGCTCACAATTATAAAGAGGGAGCTGTTTTTTTTTTCTTTCACTCTGTCATCTATTCTGAATTTACATTTTCATGGGCTCCATTAGATACAGTGTGGCAGATGGCAAGTGAAATCCAATTAGCGGTGTCTTGAAAGTTGTGTCAAGACTCTTCAGTTAGGACCACTGTGTCAAGAAGTCACAGGATAGCTGTGAGCACTGGTCTCAGGCAAAGGGAGTCAGCAGTACTGACCTCCATTGCCCTGATTCAATTGCTGAATGGAAAAAGACATTTATTTCCCCAGGGGCACTTCCGTGGTTGGTATATACCATGGCAGTCCAAGACAAGGGTAATAACCAGACAAGCAGTGGGCACAGCCTAAAGCTTAAAACTCAGAGTTTGAGAAGGAAGCATCCTTTAGTCTGGTGCTTGAAATAGAAATGCAAAACAGAGTTTTGTACACATTTAGTGAAGACATGAAAGGTCCAAAGTGCTCACCTGTGGTCATCCTGTAACACTGCAGAAGCAGAAAGTCAGTGTGAAGTTATAAGCCTCCAGATTAATACTGAAGACAAAATGCAAGGCATGCATAGTGTACCTCAAAAGGCTGTGAGACCTAACAGTTTATTTGTAAACTAAGAGAATCTATCTAATCACTTATTAAAACAATACTAAATAATAGAAAATTATAAGAAAATACATGGGATAGGGAAAGAAACAGATATATAAATATTTAAACACAGATAAACACACACGTACTCATGTGTATGCATATATACACATCATATATGTATCTTAATTTTACATAATTAATATACATAACTACATAATTACATAATTTACATAATTGTACTATTATTATATCAACCTGATTTAGATTTTTATACATTTGTTGTAATTCTTAAGAAAAGAATAGCTTGAAAAAAATTAAAGAAAGAAAAATTATTTAAATGACAAACCAGATAATACTTATTAACTCAAAGTAGAAAAGTGGTGGAGAAAAGGCCAAGACCATTTCTGAATATGTAAGGCCCTGGGCTTATTTTCCAGCACTGGAAACTAACTGTCAACCAATCTAAGAAAGAATAATAAACATTAGTAAGAGATCTTCAGAATAAATAGCAACGTGACATAGTAAATACTTCCTTATCTTAATCACTCCAAATGTAAACTAGTAAACTATTCAATATAGAGGTTAAAATTAGAAAGAAAGAAAAAAATTAAGTCTTTGGATTGTAAATTGGGTCTTACATAAATACTGTGAATTCGAAGAAAACAAAATCCACGAGTTACAATTCAGACAGTTGAAGTTATGCCATCCAAAGATGACAAGAGACAGGATGGCTGGAATAGTGATAGAAGAAGCTTCAAACCGAAACAACAGAGGGTCACAAAAGGTATCCATGACAACACATCAATATCAATATCAAGTTTTGAGATACTGTACCACTATAAACATACTTGTACATACATAACAAAATACCATAATACAAAAAATTAAATAGAAATGAATGAAGAAGCAGATGATTCAGTAAGCACTGAAAACTTTCCTTTTTTCAGTGTAGGAAAGAGAAACTGGAAAAAAAAACCCAGAAACAAACAAAGCATACACAATGCTATGGACCACAGATATCTAGAGAACACTTGTTCTAATGACAGAATGGGTTTGTCCTGAGTCCACATGGAGTAAGACATTATGCAAGACAGATCATGTGAGGGGCCATAACACAGACATAGATACATATTACATGCTTAATCCTACAAAGTATTCATTTGACAGAAAGTAACATAAAATAACATCATCTGAAGGAAATTGAGGAAATCCACTATCACAAGGTGTTAAAAACATGATCCTAAATAACAAATAGATCAAAGGAAAACGAAAACCGAAATAGATAAAAAAAAAATACTTTGGGATGAATGACAATAATAGGAATTTATCAAAACCTATGGATTTGTGTTAAAACAGTACTCACAGGAAAGCCTACATATGCAAGGGTTGATATTAGAAATGAAGAAAACAGATCAGTCAATAACTCCAATCTTCTACTTTGAGAAACTAGAAATTTTCAAAAGGTTAAATACAAGGAAAACAAAAGAAAGAAATTTTAAAAGATGAGAAGAAGAAGAAGAAAAAGAAAACAAAGAGAAAAAGCAATAGCAAAGTCAATGAATTAGGTATATCAACCAAACAGTGAACATAAGCCAATATATATCAACAAATGGATGTATGAACAAACCCACCATTCTCATACAATGGAATATCACAGATCCATAAGAAGAAATGATATATTAACAAATTGAACAATATTTTGAATGTGAACCTTAAATATGTGCTACATAGATGAAGATAGCCATAAAAGGGCCTATATTTTGCGATATCATTTATAGGAAATACTGAGAATAAAATCTATGCACACACAGAGTAAAGTAAGGTTGTCAGGGGTTAAGGAAAGAAGAAAATGAACAGTAATTGCTAATGACATTTTTTTTGGGGGGGTGCTGAAAAGGTATTAGAATTACATAATGGGGATGATTATCTACTTTGTAGATATATTAAGAAGCACTTCATTTCACATTTGAAAAAGCTAGATGTAAAATTATGTGATTTATAGCCTTACTTGCTCCAACTGTAAAAACTAATGAAAAATAAATGTCTTGTTTCAGATACTCTGTTAATGATCTTCATAATGGCAAAGGCTTTACTATTTAAACAAATATGTGTACTGGAATGTGAGATGACTTGCTCTCTTCCCTATCCTTTGTTCAGCAGTCAATCACAAAGTATTAGTGAGTTCTCTATAACCAAATAAACTTCAGGAAACCAGACAGTAAGGATAGAATCCCTCCATAAGCGTTTACATGCCTCAAAATATAACCTGCAATGCTCACTCTATCACCTGGTCCATGATGTATGTACTGTGTATCTTCACGTACACTTTACTTTACAGATTCTTTTATTTTTGGTGTCGGTGTGGGTAGAGGCCAGAGCTCAATATCAGGTGTGTTCCTCATTGACTCTCCATCTTACCTTTAGGGACAGTGTCTGTTAAACCTAGGACTTCCCAATTTAGCAAGACTAGCTGGCCAGTGACCTCCAGGGATCCACCTGTCTATTTCTTCAGTGTTATGACTAGAGGTGCACTCCTTCACACCTGGCTTTTAATGTCAACTGGGAATGTCAACTTGGATCCTTATCCTTGCATACAGAGGGACTTAGCCATTTCCTGTCTTAGGGACTCAACCCCTTCCTGTCTATAAGAGAAAAACAGCCCCTTCTGTCTATTGAATCAGCCTGACCACAGACATAGCAATATGTCACCTAACTCATAACTAAAATAATAATAAAGATAGATCAGCTTGGAGATTGGCATGTTGGTAACCAAAACAGTCACACCTAAAAAGTTACTATGTATGACCTTAGTGAATCCTGGTCCCTTGAAGATGGGAGATAGACTCTTACCCACTCCAGTTACATAGTTTTGGGTTGTTCGTGCTGTTGATTTAAAACTTGTGCTTGCTAACTACTCACAGGGTCACTACGTTCACTGGACACAGTTTTTTTGCAGTTTAAGATAGCAGAATGCTTTATTTATAGTTTTAGCTCCATTTAATGCATTTTAAAAACTCTCACCTTATGCTAGCAAAATCCACACCTATACACTCATTCTATGGGACTTGTCTGGATCTAAACTATAACACCAATTAATGTAGGCTGCCTTCTGTGTTTGATACTCTACAATAAATAACTTCAGTTCAATACATAGCTTGTTTTCTCTGTCTGAGTCAGCACTCTTTAAAGTTCCTGCCAGGCAATTACCTGGTGGTAATCCTCCCTATAGATCAGATTGTTGCTCTGGGAGCTTTCCCTTAACTTTTAAGGCATGTCTGTGCTTGAATCAGTTATCTAAATTTATTTTACCTTTTTTTTTTTTTTTACATTTTAGACACAGAAATTTAACCTTTCATAAGATCACACCATTTCTCTGTCTTGGTATCCTAGCCACACCAAATCTTTTGGCTTCCTGCATCTCTAAGAAGAGATTACACAGTTCTCTGAATCAGCAGCAAGTCTGTCTACTCTTGACAAAAGCAATCATTAGTCACTTCACTGATAACATTTGCCACCTTTCTGTATAGGAATAGGGTGTCTGGGATACCTATAATTTTTCTTACTTTCTATCTATAAGGAACAGTCTCTTTACTCCCTCTATTTAAATGTTTAGAGAGTGTAATCTCAAAGTTTAAGTGAGGTTTTGTCATGAATGGTAGACCAAAGTGAAGAGGTAAGACAATCTCTCTGTGCACACATGATATCTAGCCCATAGACCATTCAATCTTGATGGTGCAAACATGAAAAGCCCCAACTCTTTTTCTATCTCTAGTCTGAATTCATAAATGTGTTATCTTTTTGTTGGTTGTGTTGCTTAGAGTAATATGGAGAAGAAGAGGTCAGTTTAGTACTTTGGAAAATTACATGTATTTTATGCATGCCTATTTATTGTTTGAAGAAGCACTTTCTAGGGTGTATGCTTAGATTTTTTTTCAAAAACCTACTTTTATTGGGGTTCTTAAAAACTTCAACCTCCCTTCTAGCCCACTGAACACAGATAACAGAGAAAGAAGGTTGATAGGAAAGTGTGTTGTGGAACTGCTTAGAAGTAGTTCTTTGGTGTGATTCTAGTCTTCCTTGTTAGGATATTAGCAATCTAATCCAATAACAAACACCAAACATGAATCAGTAGCAGTGGCTAGATTCAATAGAAACCACAGGGCTATAGAGAATTGGCATGAGTCAGCAGAAGTTGGAATACCATGACCAGCAAAGTGTTGCACAGCTAGCAAAGACCAGAAAAGGACTGCAAGGCATAGCAATATAAGAATATCCTCTTACTCTCTCTGGGATTTTGCTTATATTCTTTCTAAACATCATGCTTCCTCTCAAGCATCCATTCCAGCATAACATCAGATGCCCTCTCACATGTCTGCTTCAGCAAAACATCCTCTCACAAGAGAGCCTCCAGAAAAGTATCACGTGACACAACTGAGTTTCCAAAGAAACCAGAAATTTCCACTTTAACAGAGTGTACCCTCTGTTCTTCATAGCTTTACATGAAACAACAATGAATAACAAATAATTATTTAACTGATAATGATCATCCCTACTGAATCATACATTCATTGAGAGAATAAACATACAGCTCACAACCAGATCCTGAACCCAACATTACAACCACTCCTGTGACAAATGTCTGGGGGAAGTGGAGTAACATTTTCATGATTCACCTGATTCAAATCTCTCATTTTATCACAGCTGAGCTTTCTGTGGAACCTCTGATTCTAATTTACTCAGTTTTGCTCAGGAAGCCCTTATGACACAAGTGTTTTGTATCAGACAGTGAGACAGGTACTATATATTCAAATTCCAAATTGCCTAGGATATGGGCCTAACTAATTTGAAGGAGGCCTGCCAACCACAGCCTATAAATATGGGAAGGAGATAAAACAGGGATAGGGAAGCAATTAATTCTGAATCAGGGGTCAATTATAGAGAGGAAAGCATAGCAGCCATTTATAATTGTAACTTAGTATACTATGTCTCCCTGGGATATTTTTAATTATGAAATGAAGGACTCTATCATCTCTTAATAGAATTTCCACAGTCTGAAAAATCTTAACAGAGAGGATTTTTGTTTAATCACAAAAGATTTAAAGTATGTATTCACCCATTGTACCTCCAGGGATTCCCCATTCCCAAAACTATTGCAAAGATTTGTAAAACTATTTATATAAATCTCTAAGAAAAAGGAGGCAGAAGAGGAGAAAGCAACAGACAAGAAGTATCTTAATATTGAGATACTGAGAGTAGATAGCTCATGAGTATATTTCAGTAGCTCAAGGTTGCCTCAGACTTTTGTACCCATCGAAAACAAGGAAGGCATTTTACAGGCAGAAATGGTCAGATATTTGATGGAAATCTCTGAGTTTGAGATGTACAGAAAACTTCACAGTAGATATGGATTGGCTGAAAGTCTGCCTAGAAACAGTCAGACCCTCAGATTTTCTTCACCATTAGAGCACTGAGCCACACTCTTTCATTGTCCACACAAGAACATCAGTCTTAGCTAGAGAAAGCATGAGGCACCATCCCCAAAGCTGGAGAATTTATTATAGTGAAAATAAAATAGTCCTGAAAATTACCAAATGGTAAAGATACATTCCCTTTAAAGGGAAACCAGCCATAGGCCTAAAATCAGCAATAGGCCTGTCATACATGTATACTAACACCAAGTCTTGGGTCTCTGTAGAAAAACATTGAAACAGATGGCTATAAGCTATTGCAAACAGGCAGATTTTGTGGAAATTTACCAGCCTGAGTAGTCATAGACCTTGTTAATAGGCAGCCTTCGCAGACAATACCAACTTAGACAAGGACAAGTGAGTCATAGGCAGAGTCATAGTGACCTGTCTCCTGAACCTTCACCCTGCCGATGCCATATTCTGAAAGATATCTATACTCCCCCTGAATACCCACGCTCCAGTGTCATCCCCTTCCCCAAGTCCTGCCTTTTTGTGTTTATAACCTCAGTGTGAATGAATTACGATTTGAGTAAAAATAAATAAATTATTTTTTAAAAAAAAGGGAATCGCCCAGCAGGAATGTTCAACATCATTAAGCGCAAAGAAGAGAAGGTAACAAAAAAAAGTTTTATAGTGCTGAGGGGCAACAACTGAGTCCTGTGTTCAGATGATCATTCTTCTGAAGATGAAGTGGACATGATTTAAGATATGAAGCAAAGTTTAGATTGTACTTTACATAAAATGAGGAGAAATATAGAAGGGCATTCTATAGCAAGAATCGGGGGAGAAGGGAGGTGGGATCCGATGTGTAAATTTATGCAGAAGCACTTCCTTAAAATAAGTGACAAAATTAAAGTAGTATAAAGAAAGATACAGAACAGTTATATTATTACTTACATTTGTTTTGCTGGTATTGTTACTTCATTTAAGAAGGTATAAAGATACTGCATGAATTTAGATAATAAAAAATTAATTAAAGACTACAATGAAAAATTAATAAGACTAAATTTTTCACAATATTTTCATATCAAAGCATCATGTTGTATATCAATTATGCCTCAATAAAGGTATGGATATATATTATTTTATTAATATGCTATACTTCTGACAGGTTGGAAATGTTTAATTTCTTATATCACTAACAAGAATGTTAATTTTAGGATAATTAATATTTGTCATATAACTTTTTCCTGGAAAATTTTTATATCATATTTCAACATCTTTTAATTAATGAAAAAAATAATACAATATAAGTAGTAACTTCTACAATTGTAAAAAATACAAAAATATAATTTTATTTGATCTAATGAAACTAAGAAAAAAAGAAATTAATAAAGAAAGTGAGGGATTTAAATCAGTGATAGGTAGAGTGTTTGCTCACACTCATGAGCACTTAGATTCTATCCCTATTATAGGGGAAAATGGAAGAAGAAAGACGAGAAAGAAAAAATAGAGGGAGAGAGAGTGATAAACAAATGGGCGTAAGGGGAGAAGGATGGAGAAATATGGGGAAGGAGCAAAGAAAGAACAAAAAGGAAAATTGATATCGGACATATAGCACACAGAAAAATGGAAGGAATTAATCCTATCAAAGCAGTGCTCAAAATAAATGTAAAATAAATCTATTAATAGAAGTTGCTATATGCTGCTATTGATTTATATTCTTAAATTATGAGAGAAAAGTCCACTAATGAGTGTGTGTGTCTGTGTGTTTGTGTGTGTGTGTGTGTGTGTGTGTGTGTGTGTGTGTGTATGCAGTCTTAGATACATTCTGGAAGTATGAGCAAAAGATAAAATTTAAAAGAGAATCATTCGACATACATATTTTATCTAATATGGTTATATTAGAAGTTCAGAAAAAATATTTTAAGTTCATCATGTTGAAAATAATAGGCTACCAAAGAAGTAATGATGAAATATTTCCCACAAACTTCCTCCAAAGCCTGAAATAGCAAATATAAAAATGAATAAAAATTTAAAGAGCAGAATCAAAAAGTTCAACTTTAAATCTGTTCCCAACAGAGAAAATCCTTACTTTTATACCACACATTGAATAGCCATAGAAATGTGTACAGCACTACAGTATCACAAGCAATATAAAGAGTTACCTGCATTGAGACCCAATCCTCTGATAATAACAGCATTAAATTAGAGATTGAGGATTTTCTCAACATTTTATAAGAATAGTGTTTGAACAATAATAACCTCTGACCACCTAGATAGTTTTGATCACTCTAGAACAGAGTATCAATATTTAAACTAAAAAATGTTAAAAATTATAAAATGTGGTATAGCTGGGTCTTCAGGTCTGTCCAATTTTCTGAGGACCTGCCAGACTAATAAACCACTCCTGAACATATACCCAGAAGATGCTCCAAAATGTAGTAAGGACACATGCTCCACCATGTTCATAGCAGCCTTATTTATAATAGCCAGAAGCTGGAAACAACCAAGATGTCCCTCAACAGAGCAATAGATACAGAAAATGTGGTGCATTTACACAATGGAATATTACTTGACTATTAGAAACAATGACTTTATGAAATTCACAGGCAAATGGATGGAACTTGAAAGTATAATCCTGAGTGAGGTAATTCAGTCGCATAAGAACACACATGGTATGCAGTCACTGATAAGTGGATATTACCCCAAAAGCGTGGAATACACAAGATACAATTCACATTCCACATGAAGCTCAAGAAGAAGGCAGACCAAAGTGTGAATGCTTCAGTGCTTCTTAGAAAGGGGAACAAAATAGTCACAGGAGGAAATATGAAGACAAAGTATTGAGCAGAGACTGAAGGAAAGGCTATCCAGAGACTGCCCCACCTGGGGATCCATCCCATATATAGTCACCAGACCTGGACTTGCAGATACCAGGAAGTGCTTGCTGACGGGAGTCTGATATGGCTGCCTACTGAGAGGCTCTGCCAGAACCAGACAAATACAGAGGCAGATGCTCTCAGCCAACTATTGAACTGAGTGAGTGGTCCCCGATGGAGGAGTTGGAGAAGGGACTAAAGGAGATGAGGGGTTTGGTGGCATCCCCATGGGGGAAGCAACAGTGTCAACTGGCCAGATCCCCTGGAACTCCCCGGAGACTGAACCACCAACTGAAGAGTACACATGGAGGGACCCATGGCTCCAGCTGTATATGTAGCTGAGGATGGCCTTGTTGGGTATCAGTGGGAGAAGCAACCTTTGGTCCTGTGGGGGTTTGATGCCCCAGTGTAGGGGAATGCCAGGGTGGGGAGGGGAGAGTGGGTGGGTGAGTGGGGGAACACCCTCATAGAGGCAGGAGGAGGAAGGATGTGGTAGGGGGGTTTCCAGAGGGGAAACCTGGAAAGAAGATAACATTTGAAATGCAAATAAAGAAAATATCCTATAGAAGAAAAAAAAGAAAAAGAAAAAAGAATAAAATGTTAGCATGGCTCTCAGCCATAACTGCACACACTTAACCAAGGTCATTATTTTATCTTTGTTTGCAGCTGACAAGCTGTATGTGTGTTCTTAATTCTGTCCAATCAAATAAAGAAAATTTGTATATTTAGAAAAAAATTATAAAATGTATATATAGGCAAGTAAGACAGTAGTCCTTATTAAATTTCAATTGTCTCTCTCTTTTACACACACACACACACACACACACACACACACACACACACACAAAGTTTAAATCAAATTATGTCTTAAAGGATGATCATGCTCTCCAAGAGCCATGAATTATCTAAGAAGAATCTCAGTACCAACTTTCCTTTGAGTTGTTGATCATGGGAGTCCAAGAGACTTACAAAAGAAGATAGACTATTGTCTTTTCTTTAGGTTGGTTCCCAGAACTAGAAGATATGACCCTGTAGCTAAAGATACAAGACTTGGAGGAATATAGCTGGAAATGACCTGAAAGCCTCCTCCTTGAGGGCTAGCACTCATAGTATCAGAATGTTAGCTATGAAAACTGCCAAGGAAGAAAAGCCATTAGTACATCTACTGAGATATAGAACCTATAAACCACAATAATAAACACCCTGGAATAATTTCCTTAATGGTGTAAATAGTGGTATTTATATCTTTGGGTAATCAACAGCCTGTCTAGTAGGTCTAAAGGCTCACTCAATAGGAAGGAATTCACTCTCAGTTTTAAAAAACTAGCCAAAAACTAAAGGCTGGAAAGGTCATAGGCCACAAAGAAAACCCTACAATGTCTATTTCCCTAAATCAAGATGGTTTCTAGCTATATTCTGAACACTTATCCTTATACCCATTGGTAAACATGACTCTCGTATCTCATCAAAGAGGTTTTTGTTTGCAACAAATGGAGGATATTACAGGGATCCACAACTGGTCCAAATGCAAAATGTAAATAACCATAGGATACCTTGCCTTAGTTAGTTCATCTTCAACTCAATATCTGCATCTAAGGTTTAAGTAATATCAGGGAGAAGATGCAGAAAGATAATAAGGGCCCCAGAATCACAACCCCTGCTGCAACTCTTTTTCATCTAGTGAATTTAATTAATTTCTCTAACCCTCTATTTGTCTACTGTTTCTAGCAACCATACTTCTCTCTATTTTTTTCTTTTACTGGTATATCCTCTTTCTCTTAAGAAGCTGGAAGGGCGATCGAATGGCTATGCAATTTGCCCTTCTTGAATTAGTGCCCTATAGCCTCTCTGAATAAAGTAGAGCTTGCACAACTTTGCAAGACCTGATTCCTCTATAGGCCTTCAGCCACATAATATGCCATGACTTATATATGCTAACACATATCATGTAATTTTCCATATGTACTACATAGTTTCACACTTCACCATTTGATTTCACTTGCCAATGATCACCGTCTAAAACATACTTCTCTTTATTTTATTGACGCTGATCCAAAAGCACAGATTGGGTGTCATGCTTTGCAAGATGGCTGCTTGCACACTCAGCATTACCCAAAATGTCTCCCTCTTTGTATCCCTGTAAACCCAGATCGTACTTTACATACGATGACTCATATCAAATTATGTTGAGATCATCCTTGAATGTGTCTGACTATCTAATACACTATTATCTGTGAAGAAGAATCTGAGTACTACAGCAAGAGACGAAGAGTCTCAAGACAGTAAATATTCGGTGACATCATGCTTCTTGTCCAATGGAGCAGAATGAGTTTATGATAATGGCTAACTTCTTATCTCGTAGACGCCACAGAAGAGACTGAAGCTCCAAGGTGTCGCAGAACCACAGACCTGAATCTGGAAGTGGAAAAGCTGTGCTTGAAATCTGGGTTCTTATATTCTCTAGTCTACTCTGTGATAATATAGTAGGCATGTTTTGGGAAGAGAATACTCCCCAGTATTCCTTTTACTTGCGTGAAAATACTTAAATCACAAAGTCACTTAATCGGTGTACAATTAGTTTTCCTATCTAACTCAGGAATAAAAATCAAAGTTAAATGGCAGCTGCCAAGACAAATTCCAAATCCTCAGATTTGGCTTGTTTTTTAAAGTTCTGATGCCATCCACATACATTAAAATTATTTGTTCCTGTAGCAATATACCCCAATATATCACAGTAAAAAAAAAAGTCACCCAAATGAAAAAAAACACATTAATTCCTATAATTAAGTAGTTATTCATGAAAAAATCTTTCACATGCTGGTTACAAAACAGTACAACTCTTTAATCCTTTGGTGTGGCTGAGCAAAGAGTTATAAGTAGATTCATCCAAGGAAATTGTTAACATGCCCACAGGTGTGAAGAACTCATATATAAAGTGTACTCATGAATCCATTGTGGAAAATATGAAGTTCTCAGAGTAAGGCAGCTTGTACCTACTCAGGGGTTTATGAAGGAGCCTGAGCAAGCATCATCCTTCATTCCCAATTACAAGCTTATTATAGCACTGTGTCTGGAGTGACTCCTCAAGTGTAATAATAAAAGAAACTATGAGGGAAAAAAGGGAACTGGGGACTCTCTGTGCATGTCACAGATGCTGCCTAGTGGAAGAAAGCATCCCAGAAGCCCCTATCCTGTGTGTTCCAAGAAAACACAATGCAAAAATCTAAGTACTGAAGACTTCACCTACTTTTTGTTCTTCTGCAGACAGGGATTTTGTGTTTACTTCTCCACTTTCATTCTCTGATTTTTTTTCTTAAGTAAATATTACTTAGACAGCCAATCAGAAACATTGCCAAAAAGGGGTCTAATAGAAGACAGGTTTCTTTGACATTCTTAGAAAATTCATCTGTCCACTGCTTAATGCACAATTCCTAACAGCCTGACTTAGGACCATCAAATTCCTTGTTACAGGGAAGCGGCTCTCAACCTTCCTAATGCTGCAACCTTTTAATATATTTCTTCATGATGTCATGACCTGTGACCATAAAATTCATAACTGTAATATTGCTGTTACAAATCATAGTGTAAATATGTAATATGCAGAATATCTTATATATGGCTTCTCTGAAAGGGTCATTTGACCCCAAAAGGGCTCACAACCCACAGGTTGAGAATTGTTGTTATAGGGGGATGGTAAACATCTGATTTACAAGACCTGACTGTGTCCCACAGTCACTCACCTCTGCTGTGGCAGTGAGAAAGCAGCTATGACAGTGAATGAGCCTGATCATATTCTGCTGAACTCTATCAGAATAAGACACAGGTCAGATTTACATCATGGGTCCTGAACTAGGCCCCAGTAACTTACATATGAGGCCATATATCCCAGCAATGTGTCATTGCTCTTTCTGGTGAAAATTGTCAATCAATTTAGTTATATTTATGTTTTCTGGTAGCTCATTTTTAAAGAGCAGGCCACACACACACACACAAAGGCAGGTCTCTAATAGGCACACTCAGTGACATGATATATGTAAAAAAAAAATGTTGAGAAACTCTTTGGTATATTACAGTTGGAATAGATCTGACCAGATTGGACTTCAGGACATGCATTTGCACAGTCCATTAACTAAGCATTTTTAAACAGTTGGTCCAGGGTACAGGCACAGTGTGAGACCCTGAACATGCAAAGACAAGCAGGGAGTCCTTCATAATGAGCATCATCCCTGGTACTAAAAGGTGAAGAAGTGTCATGGCCAACTTCTGCAGCAGATAACATGTCAGGCCACCTCTGTTGACTGTTTTCTGTCACGCACCCTCTCCATCAGCTCCTGTAGTCCCTCTGCTTCAGGGTAGTTAGTCTGAAGGGATAAAGAACAGCACCATATGGAATGGAAGCACACAGAAGTTATTACTCCAATGTGGAAATCAGCAACCATTTGTAACCCAGATACCAGGTGGAAGAACACAACAAACATTCAGTTATTTTTTTCTACTATTAAAATGAAATACTCAGAGAACAAATGACAGAGACCAAGGATGAATGGTAGACCTAAGGACAGTTTCTGCTGCAGAGAGCAAGTAGAGAGCCCTCTTAAGACTTAGTGGGGGGAAAGAGGGATTTAACTATGATGAACAGCCTTCATATCAAAGTAAGAGCCCTCCCTGCCCCCAGCAATCTGTGATGACTTGTAGAGACTGTTTGGAGAGAAGAAGCTATATGTACATGAACCAGAGAAAATGACACAAGGAAGGGAAGAAATTAGGGGAGAAACAACCGATCAGAAAGCTCAAGTGGGGAAACAAATGGCCCTGCTCTGAGTCAAGCACATAGTGTTGCAGGTGGTGCTGGGTTAAGGAAGCCTTTGTGACCCCATAGATCTTTTTGTAGGTCTGCATCTGAGTTTGATTTCCAGGCATTACCTTATAATCATGTCCTCGTCAAACTTCAGCTGATCTGTCTCCCTAGCTCAGACCTTGGCTGGATTTTCAGAACTGGAGCTGGGTCAGCTTCTAATGAGAAGCAAACCTAGTTTTGGGAAGCTGGAACTGGACCGCACGATCTGGCAGCCGTCTTTGTGGTGGGAAGGAAGGAAAGTGCTGTTTAGTAGGGGTGAAGTGCATGATTGCTCAATTGCAACACAGAATATATATCTTCGGGTGACTTCCCAGCTGCAGAATTCTGGCTGCAATTAGAAACCTATATGTCTCGTCATTTCATCATTTTTATACATCTAGAAGCTCAAGTGTTTACTCTAGCAGGCTGCAGCTGGGGTGATGTTAACTCCCAGCTGTTGTTTGGCTGAAATGCCACAACTAAAACTGTGGGCCAATATAACCGGAAATCAATTTGGGGATGGGATGAAGAAGTAGAGGATGAATTAATGGTGGTCAGTGCTCTTTCTACTGGCTGTGGGCAGGTGAAACACTTTCATTTCGAGTAAAAGCAAAAGGGGGGAACTGGAAAGGAGCACAGACACTTGCTGAGCAGCCTATTACAGGAAAAAAGACAGAAAACCAATGTTATCACATTGGTAACTTAGGCCCAAACTGGCATTCTATTAAGCAGGCTTCTGGTTTTCCTCTCTTCCCAAGACTCCCAGCTCAGACTTAACTCCAAACACACTGTTTGGAGTTCTTAGAGGAAGCATGAGTTCAGTGTTCAGGTACATCCTCCATGGGGACAGAGGGCAGGTGCCCTTGGAAAAAGCAAGCTGCACCATCAAGCAGAATTGCAAAAATGAGAGTTAAGATTTCCAATGGTCTGGGTAAATGGCAGGTGGACATCCCCCTGGGGCATAACCTTTCTATCTTTTCATTTCTGATTACATAAAGACTGTGGTACAGGTTTTACGTGGTCAGGAAAGATTAAACATCAGAAACAGAAACAGTTGGAAGGGTCAAGAACATATACAAGCAGTGAAACTATAGAGTACCAGGCAACTGCAGGTTTCAATACTGTTTGTTCCTATGTGCTGAGAGAAATAAAGGTAAGTATACCCCAGATTATATTAGGAGGAACATGTGGAGACTGTGTGGGTGGAAGGAACACTCAACAATCCAAACAGATTCCAGGTACTACCTAAGTGCCTTAGTAATTCTTCTATTTCTGTGATAAAGGTCATGGCCAAAAGGAACTTGGTGAGGAAAGGAATTATTCCAGTTTAGAGTTCCATGAAACAATCAACCACTAAGGGAAGTCAAGGCAAGAATGTAACTTGGGAACCTGAAGGCAGGAGCTGAGGCAGAGACCATGGAAGAAGGTTACTTACTGGTTTGTTCTTCATGACTTGCTCAGCCTACTTCCTTATAGCACCCAGAACCACCAGCCAAGGTGTAGCACTGCCCATGGTGATCTGGGACCTACCACATCAAACATCAATCAAGGAAATGCACCATAAGCTTGCCCACAGGCCAATCTGGACGAAGACATTTTGTCAATTGTAGTTCCCTCTTCCAAGATGACTCTGGCTTGTGTCAAGTTGACATAAAACTAGCAATCACATTAAGACATTGTCAAAAATGATTGAGAATTCACAAAGAGATACAATTGAATAGGCGTGCATAGAAAGGCACATCACACATACAAACAGTCCTGGCTGGAACCATGTCCATAGAAGAAATAAATGAGAAGGAAAGAAAATATTTGGATTCCAAAAGGCATATAGAGATTGAATGAACCATATATACTCAGCCATTTTACTCATGGAGTCTGCATCTGGACCCAAAACATTCAATAAAACAATTCAGAAAGTTCCAAAAGGAAAACTTGAAATTCCTGTTGCCAGTCACCCTACTCAGTGAACACATAGTGATATGTAGCCTTCCATCAGTTCACAGATCTTCAGTTTCTCCCACCGCCCATCTCTTGAGCATCACTCATCATACTTCTGTTTCATGTTAAGCTTGTGGATAAATGTTCATTGAACATACATTTTTTGTTATAATTCCCTAAGCAATATAGTATAATTCACTACATTAGTTATTGGTGGTAACCAAAACATGATTTAAAGTTTATGATAGGTTATGTTAGGTTACATGTAAATGTATAGTTTTATACAAGGGACTTAAGCATCCACAGATTTTGTTACAGGAATTGAAGTGGGTCATGAAACCACCTCCCCAAGACAGTGAGAGGTGATCATATTGACCAATACATGGTGAGGTCAAGAAAGTAAATAATAAAATGTCTGTCTAAGAAAAGAGGTGTTCTCAATAGGAGGGGAGGCCCTTGGTCCTGTGGAGGCTTGATGTCCTAGCATAGGTATATGCTAGAGCAGTGAGGTAGGAGTGGGTGAGTGGACAGAGGAGCACCCTTATAGAGAGAGGCAAAGGGGAAGAGAAAGGAAGGGGATGATATGGGGATCTTGTTGAGGGGAAAGTAGGAAGAGGGTTATCATTTGAACTATAAGCTCATAGTTATTAGCTATCTTCAAGTTATTTCTCAGATAAACTATGATATTTATCATACTCTGATATAGCATACAGTTGTTGCACGCTGCTCTGAGAAATAGCCTGAGCCAGTTACACAGGTTTTGTAGATCTTACCATCCCTCCAGGAAGGTAAGTATGCTTATTACCACAGCAAAACGTACAGCAGCTGAAATGGTGTGGATGACAAAGGGCATACAAAAAAGAGTGACTTTCACCCAAGTGCGGTGTGGGTTGGATGAGAGACATTAGGAAAGGTTCTAAAAGATGGATAAATTATAGGATGATAGCCAAGCTTTTCAGAACCTGGGGACTTTATTGTCTTTGTCCCTTTTCTCATTTATCAATTTGTTTCAGCATTTGAGTAAATATCTGAGGAAACCAAAGGAGGACATTTAGTCTCATGGTTCAGTCTGTGGCCATTTAGCCCTGTTGTTTCTGGGTCCATGGTGAGGCAGAATGTCATGGAGAAAAGCATGTGGCAGAGAAGTATACTTAGTTCATGATGGAAGGAAAACAGAGACCACTGATATCAGAATCCTTACAATTGCTAAGGAGGGTCAGTAGGCAGCTATTCCAGGCTTCCTCAATTCTCTCCAATAGCAAAGTTTGGCAGGACAACACACTACAGTAAGGGAGCTGAGTAAAAATTTGAGAAACACTAGTTTTTATCCACATGTCCCCCGAAATTCAAGATAAAATCCAGGAGCTTTGTCAAATAGCCTCATTTGGCTCAGTGGGTCTGAGCTGGGCTCAAGAACATTCATATTAAATATATGAGTTGATGAACATTGAATAAGGGGAAAGGCCTCCATGTCTGCATAGAATCAAAGGAAATAACTCTTCTGGAAACACAAATGATTTAAAACAGAGGCAAAGTAAGTTGGCCATTGGATTAGGATTATAACCCAAGCAAAATGTAATAGAAATTTAAACCAAATGTGTGTCAATGAAAGAAGAGATGATTGGAAAAGTGAATTGTATGGATAAAAGGTAGGAAAAATGTCCCTGAATTTTTCAGACTTGATTCCTGGAAACAAGGTGATAATATCTGGTAAATGGAATTTGTTTAAGAGGGAAGAAGGTTCACAAAGCCTTTTGAAAATACTGTTTTGTGTTAAACAAATATGTATTAGGAACTAGGATTTATGCGAGGCCCCACAAGTATAGTTGTCACACAGCTTTCTCTTTTGAAAATTTTGCTCTGTGATAGGAGAGGGACAAGGGAATAATTAGTAAAGAAAAGAGAGCTGTCCATGACACAATAAAGTAGAAAAGATGATACAGGGCCTTGAGGAACAAAGGGTTGTCCAGAGGGAAAGATTTTGGAACCTCCTCAAAACTGGGAAATCTGCTCTGACAGCCTTGAAGTTTAGTTATCAGAAATTTGAACGCTAATCTCTCAACAGGAAATTCTGTTCTTACAATTCTATTGGGAAGGACATTATTACTACTTGTGTTAGTCAGGTTTTCATTGCCATGACAAATGGCCTGAGATAAGTTAAAAGGAGTAAGGATGCATTTAAGCTTACCATTTCAGTCTATGGTCACTGAGAATGAGGAGGGAGAACAGAGAGAAATATGACTCCCAAACGTATAGGCCTCCACAACTCACATCCTAAGATTAGACATTTCAAAATGACTCAGAGTTATGTATCCATCAATGGATTCATCCATTAATAGAATCATATCCTTATAATCCAATCCCTTTCTAAGAACTCCACCTAGCAATGGCAGACTGAGGACAAACAAACACTTAAGTCCTCAAGAAACACCTTTTCTACAAAAACACAGCACTACGTCCATGTAGTAAAGAAAAATGAAGACATGTGATGTTTAATGTCAAATGTCATCCAAAGTTTTTCTTCTCAAAGGCCTTCTTCTCTCAGGAGAAAAAGAAATTTGAGTATGGGATATTTTAAGTTAGAAATGGGTGAATGACAACTGGGTGGAGGTATGCATAGCAGATAAAGAAAAAGACTCAAACACAGAGAGAGGTGGTGGGGAGGTAAAGAGGGAGGGATGGACAGAGAGAGAGAGAGAAAGAGAGAGAGAGAGAGAGAGAGAGAGAGAGAGAGAGAGAGAGAGAGAGAGAGAGAGACAGAGAGACAGAGAGACAGAGACAGAGACAGAGAAACAGAGAGACAGAGAGACAGAGAGAGAGACAGAGAGAGTGAGAGAATGAATGAGCAAGGAGATCAATGGATCCTATCTTGAGAAACCAAGAGATCCTAACCACTGCTGGTTAATGCCCTCCAAAAAATATTCATATAGAAATACCACATATGCTCATTTCCACATGAAAGATCAATGATGTCAATAGATTCTCTAAGAGGTCCATGGTCCAAAATTAAGGTCTATGACAATCAGATATAGCAGTATAAAAATAACAGTCTGTGTTTCTTGTCCAGACCTTGTCACACATACTGTGAGAAATGACATCCAGATTAATAAGCTGTGTAGTTCCATGTGAAAATGTACATCAGGCATTAAAGATCAACATCTCCAGTTCTAGCTATAGTGCTGCCTAATAACAAGCCCTGACAGTTTTGAGCTGATATGGAAGTTAAATTCTCAGACAGAACAGCAAATTAGAAGCCCCTTTTAGCAAGGCATTAGAAAGAAACAAATTACTCCAGAAATAAACTGGAGGTTTTAGATTTAAACATCAGATATGCTGAGCGAATACAGGCTGAATAGGGTGAATCATTCTTTCTTCTTAGACTAAATGTTCAAATACACAACCGTGGTCCATAATTGAATATTTCCTACATGCTGGGCATTGCTATTAGCAACATAAATGGATTTTTGACATTTAACCCACTCAACTTCAAGGTGAGACTAGGACATAATTTTCTATACTTCCTCAAAACTTATAACTTACCCATCTGTGACATGGTCAAATTTATACCAAAATCTAGTGTTAGACTTTGAGCTACCGAACTGGGCACCAAGTGTAGGTCCAAAACAAAAGGGGCCAAAGCGGCATCAACTACTAAAGCAGTGCTCTAAGATCCCTAGCTCAGCCAGGCGGTGGTGGCACACGCCTTTAATCCCAGCACTTGGGAAGCAGAGGCAGGCAGATTTCTGAGTTCAAGGCCAGCCTGGTCTACAGAGTGAATTCCAGGACAGCCAGGGCTATACAGAGAAACCCTGTCTCAAGGGAAAAAAAAGATGTCTAGCTTATCTGCCAAACCATCTGTGCTAAAGACTGGGCCTGTGGAGCAGCAGAATATAGGCAACCAACAGGAATTAGTCATAAATGTACAGTGGTATGCCTCAAGCCAGCCCTACATTTTCACAAATCAGTGGTGATCTTCAGGCTCCATGCTGAGTGAAGATGGAAGTCACATCTAGATAAAGGACATGGATTGCTGATACAGGAGCACTTTAGCTTAAACATTGGTTCACTGTTTGTACAGAAAAGTTACATACACAGAGAGAGAGAGAGAGAGAGAGAGGAGAGAGAGAGAGAGAGAGAGGGAGGGAGGAAGGGAGAGAGACATACCACAAGGGACAGAGAGAAGCTACTTAAATTTTAAATACTATACATTATATACAGCAAGTGCTGAACTTTATTAACACAGTGTTAAAGCACATGTTGAAAACATGTCAACAGATGTGTGGAGTTATATTCCAACAACACCATATTTATAAACATCGCACTTTGAAGTTCACACTATCTTCATGTAATTGCACAGTCTTTTTCTGAATTTTTTTAACCATATGCAATGCAAAATCTATTCTGAGCTCACGAAACACACTGAAATGCTTGCAGTAAGCTTTGGCTCACAAGGCCCAGTTTTTCAAACCTGAATACTTACTAAACTGTGTTTATTTTCATTCTGAAGTGCAGAGCCATTCATTCAGAGTCAGTCTGTATTTGGTTTTGATAGATATGAATCCAAGAGTCCCTTCAGAAGTTTTCCAGAGTACTCAGGACATAAAGTAAAATGTTAAACAAAAGCAGGGAGTTACCACTGGGAATGAATATGAAGGACACTGCTTTGTATAACTTTCACTCCATGCTGAAGACACCTTTCACCTTGCTACAGCCTAGATTTTCTCACTTCCAGTTAAAACTTTACATCCTCTAAAACTCCTTCCCAAGCCAACAGAAAATCAATCCAAACTTCCAAAGGTGGTTTCACCTAAGGAAACTTGTCAATACAGATACTTTTTGGAATCCAGATGTACAGGAGAATGTTTCTTGAAACATGCTGTCATTCTTTCTCCCTTGGAGCTCTGTCCTTTTGTGTTTCTGCTAATTTAATATCATAAAAGCAACTTTCTCTAATGCTTGCAGATTAGAAGTGCGATTTCCTGGAGTGTGCTCACAATTTGTCACACATGCATACAGAGAGAGAGAGAGAGAGAGAGAGAGAGAGAGAGAGAGAGAGAGAGGAAGAAGAAGAAGAAGGAGGAGGAGGAGGAGGAGGAGGAGGAG
>NW_021604912.1:684642-711878 GCF_004785775.1 Grammomys surdaster | reverse complement strand
GAAGAGAAGAGAAGAGAAGAGAAGAGAAGAGAAGAGAAGAGAAGAGAAGAGATAGAGACAGACAGAGACAGACGGACAGAGACAGACAGAGATAGAGGCAAAGAAACAGACATACAGAGAGAAAGACAGACAGACATACACACAGGGACAGAATAAAGATGAAAACTAAGAATGTTGCAAACTTTTATTATCACAAGATTTACTGAGTAAATGGGCAGCATGCTGGACTGAGAAAATTTTAAATGTTAAACCAAATAAACCTGAAAGTTCATATTTCTTTTATGATATATTAACTATGTAATGTTGACAGATATAACTGTTATATAAAGCCACCTATTCTTAACAAAAAAATACCCTTCTGGTGTCTTCTGGTTGCCCTTAAGATAAAAACACATTCAAACTTCTGTGAATCTAAAGCTTCTTCATATCATCTTCAGCTCCAGTGTAAAGATATGCTATTTTTCCTTCTCCAATCATTTTAAATGTTGTCCTATACCACCCAGGTTCTCTTCCTGAACAAAAATCCTCATATCCCCAACAGCTCAAAGTATCAAAGGATACTTTGTGGGACAAGTGGACCATGGTACCAGACAGAAGAACAGGCAAGTTTGAAGCTGGTTCAAAACCCAAGGGAATCTCATAATTGAGAATGGTAGTCATGGAAACAGCTCCTTGTCAAGCTCTATCTCTCCTAGAACATGTACCCATGACACCCTACTGAGAGGACCATGACAATCAGTCATGTAACCTGGAGTTCTCCATGCTAATGAGGTATCTAAATAGGGCCTGAGTGTTTAGCCAATGAGCTTCCCTTCTTGGGTATTCCTGCCCACAAAAGGTATTTAGTCCCTGGTTCACCCTAAGTAAGATGTATGCCTTTACATCTGCCATAAAATAAAGCAGTTTGGACAATTAAGGATGGTCTCAAAACATCATCAAGAATCACTGCTGGAGAGAAGCCTTTGTCATAAATCTCCCCGAAAAGGCCTTCTCTCTTTCAGCCTCTCCATATTCTCAGCCTTCACTCATAATCGAACTAGATTCCACCTGCCTGGAATGTAGGAGAAGTGGAGACCTACATTCCCCCACTCCCACTGCCTTCTCATCTCCCTTTGTTTGTCAGTGGTGTCTAGGTACAGAGGAGATTGAGAACCACAACATCCATCCCAGATCTCAATGTTTCTCACCTGAAAAACCACAGGTTAGGACCCCTAATCAGAGACTATGTTTTGCCTCCCCTGAGTGGCCTTAGTACTCCAGCACCCGAGAAGTGAGGCAGATGTGCAACCCAACAATATTTAACGTCTCCAGAAATCACTTTCAACCAAAATCAATGTGCTTCCCCCAAGGCCAGGACCCTTTGCTGCAGGCAAGTCATGTGGTCTGTCTACACAGGGAGATAAAGGTTCAGGCCCAAAGTGTCTAAATAGCATCTCACCTGCAAACCATCCTGACCAATTAACTAGGCCATTATCACTAGTGCCATATAGATTAACTTACCCTCTAACCAATCTTCTCTCTCTCTCTGCATCTGAGTCCAAGAACTTTTATTATTCCCACAAGTTTCTGTTCCTCCCTCAAGACCATTGACCATGTGGCTAGGGCCCGTTATTTCCTGCAAGAATCGTACTGTTTTCCTACAAGAAAACAGATTCTCCATCAGAAACCCCTTTCTATTAGTTTCAAAATAATGTGGGTTTTTCTTTTCCTCATAGAACTTATCTGTCTTCTCTACTATCATGAGTTTACTTCACAGCAGAGTGTCAGCATTTCATAAACATCTGTTGGGTGAATAGATTCTAATCACTGCATTATAAACAACCTATCACAAAACACTAACATGCATTCACAATTTCCTAGAACGCTATTGTTTTCTTGAGCTGAGGTGAAACAGGCTGTCATCAGTTCAGTGAAGAATTAGACAGGCTCGTCAATACAACAGCACGTACCTTCCTCAGAATGTTTTGGTGGGGATACTTAACAGTACTCTGCCAGCTACTCCAAACCTGGCCTCCAATATTCTTCTTTCTTCTTAATAAACTCTCCAAGAAAACTGAGGTTGAAAGTCATTGGCCGAACAGTCTGTTATGTCATTAACAGGTGTAACTCACAAATGCAGCATCTCTGAGTGACGTTCTGTAATATTAGAGGAATCTAGGAAACTTCTTCCAACATGTTCAATAATTTCAGGTGACGCTTATCTGACCTCACAGATAGCTTTAAAAGGACGTGAAGAGTAATTCTCTAAAGTCTGCTGTGGTTGAGATGCAGATTTTGAAGAGAATAGATTCATCAGGATTACCAGACATCCTTGAAAAGACACGGCATACACTGGTAACAAGCTACTCTTCAAGATGCCTAACTTATGAGATCTCATTCCAGTGTGCAAAGATGAAGCAGTGTTCATGCTGGATAACTACCACCAACATGTCAGCTAAGTAAACTAGTTCCTGCCTCAAGTCAACACCTTCCTTAGGAATACTGGAGGGACACGGAAAGCTAAGCTAAAGACCCACAGCCATGCTCCTGATTCATCCAGCTTACCTGACAGGCTGTGGCGTCGGTAAAATTTATTTGCTTGCTTTTATTTAATTAACAAGTGGCACAGGGCCTTGCAGACACATCTCACAATAACTGTCTCTACAGATATGCAGATGAAGATGATTCAGTGCTTCTCCCTCCCCCCCCCCCATCCCATACATTTCTTTCTGCCTCTCAATCTCTCTCAAAAGTCACACAAAAGCAGGATGGCTTCCTCCTCTCTTCTCAGTTTCTGCTCACATTTTCTGTGAAAGTCTACATGTTCTTACAATTACAGGTTCTCAATTACACACACTTGCTACTTGCTGCAGGGGACAGAAAGTGTTCTTCCTCTCATGGCAGCTGGTAAAGCCAGATGTTGTTCTTGCAGGCTGTGGATGGCTAGGCTACCAGAGGAAAAACGCTCTTCACAGAGACACTTCAGGAGGATGATGTAAACAAACTTAAGTTACAGCATTGGATCAGCAGGTCCTCATTAACCTGATTGGAAATGCTCTTTAAAGTTAGACTGGAAAACCAGGAGGATGTTGTCCCAAGAACATTCCACAGAATACCAATGGTTCCCTCTCTGAATAACACAGCAAGACAGTCCACTTCTTCAAATCATAACAGCATCCGGGATAAGCTGGGATTCATTCAAGCTGCATCTGCATCAGCGAGCAATAATTGCAGGGATGTAGAAGTTTGTTTATTTTAACTGCTGCATGTTTATATCTCAGAAGCCAATGAAACTTTGCTGTAATCACTGTTGGGATGCACTTGAACCATTCCATCTGCCCAGCTCTTCCCATTGTGTTCCTCAGCCAGTGACAACAGGCAGTGATTGGGCAGAATTAAACAATCATCAACTCTTTGCCCTTCCTTCCTTGGGGCAAGTACAAGCCCAAAACAGAGAGAATGGACTGTGGCTTCTGATGAGGCTTTTGTTGGAACAGATCACACTATGTAAAATTAGATGGTCAACAAAACTTTACCTTATCTTGTTGGCAGAAGGGATCTGTGTGCACATGCACGTGTTCTCCTGTGGGTTCACAAGCATGTATGTGCACGTTTATGTGTAGGTTAAAAAAAATTTTCAGAGTCTTGCCTCACTTATTTAGACCACAATTTAGACTACTGGTACAAAGGAGTGTACCACTTTTTCTTTTTGCTTTTTAAGGCAGGACTTTCCCCAGTGCTGGACTATAAGCACACAACACTATTTTCAACTTCTTTTTAACAGATGGTCTTGGAACTGAACTCAGGTTCTAATGCTTGCAAAGCAAATCCTTTCCCATTGAACTATTTCTTCAGCCCCTAATTTACTTTTCTATTATTTTTTGAAACTTCTCACTATGTAGTCCAGGCTGGTTTTAAACTTACAGTAAACTCCCTGTCTCCCTCCCTCAAGAACTGTAAATACTAGACTACTCTACCATGTTCAGCTCCTGAAGTTTTTCTTGACTCTATAGAGCTACTATGGGTGTCATAGGTCATAGGTAAGTCCATGCCCACAGATACCACACAGGTAAACTATGCCACAGACAACAATGTGGAGCAGAAATACTCTCCTTCCTTCCCTCTGCTTATTTTACATGGTGATACAAAGCCAAGCAAGGTATTTTTTTGCATTGCTTTCTAATATTTAAAGACAGAGTTTATGTAGGGTTTTAGTGCAGTTTTTTTTTTTAATTTTAGCGATCAAAAGTCACCATGTAAAATAGGAGAAGGAAAGAGGAGTTCATTCCAAATAGACTATGGAATATTATTAATTTTTAAAAAATAATGTAGAGCTAATCCTTCTGAGGGATTGGATATTTATTGCACACTGGACTGGCACCTGCAGGTATACTCCTGGGGATAATGCATGGCAGAAGACATCAATCTTCCTGACTCTGAGTAGGAGTCGATAATAATAATAATTAATAACCATTTGCACTCTCTAGCTCCCTTCAGCTGGGATCTCAGAATATTTCACTAACACAAATTCATTAAGCCTCATACTACACCTGGGCATTCATAAAATGCTTAAAGGTTAGCCCTGTTATTATTTTATATTCATATTGCCTCTTTCCTCTAAGGAGCTGAAAAAGATTATAAATAGATTGCCAGAGTAGGTTAACTCAATGTAGTGATGGGTCAGAATGTATCAATTCTCTCTCCTTAGCATGAGAGATAGATGCTAGATTGAGAATTGCCAAGGCTGCAAACAGCACAGCATGGGGTGGATTTACCTCTACATGCATCTATGTATTGCTCTTTTCCCCATTAGTATTTAACATGCCTAGAAGCAAAGATGACTTTCTCCCTTGATTCTGCATCTCAGCTGTATAAAATAGATCATTCAGTAAAGTTTTAAAGGAATGACGATTTTTCAGACATGCCAATGGGAATTTCAACTAGAGTGACCAGTGAACCAGATGACCCCTGGAACTCTATCTTGTTTTAAGGCAATAGGTTTGTAGAACATGCAAAATATAAAGTACAAGGCATGTAATTATCTTGGCCATTTATTGCATATGTCAACCCAAACGAAATATGCCTTAAGGCTTAGAAGGAAAAGTTATTATGAGAACTAGGCTATCTGAATCCAGTTAGTCTAGAGATTAAAAGCAAGGAGTAGAAAGAACACATATTTGGGAATGACTGATGTAAATTTTATCACCCAATAGATAGCCAAAAATTATGTGAGTTGGAGCAAAACACATGGCCTCAACATACTTGACTTCCTGACTCAAAGTATACTATCATCTAAGTTACATCTTCAATGGAAGCTAGGGAATGGTTAGGTATCAGATGAAAAGCCAAGTATATCGTAGTAGTAGCTATAATAATAATAATAAAGTATTTGATGAATGGAGGTTTCCGCTCTGTGAAATCCACAAAGCAAGTTATCCAAAGGTGTCAAAGGACCAAGTCAGAAGGAATATTTTTTGACCATTTCTTTTGAACCCTCTATCCATCCCCTTTGTACAAGTTCAGTCTCATTTATATTATTTTACTCCTTGTTTTATGCCCTTTTTTCTTCTTTCTCTTTCATCATGAACCCTCTTTTTTGACTAAAAATTCCCACTGGTGAAAAATAGTCACCAGCATTAAATAGCAGAAAAATAAGGCAGGACTGCCCTTGTAGCACTTTGCAATAGAACAAGCTTCAAAGCTCTTAGAAGGGCAGACAAAGACATTAACATCCACCCTAGGTATCTACCAGACTATACTGTCTACACTTAAGAAGAAATATGGAACCTTTCTGACCTTATGCCCTATCCCCCATGTTATTCCCTTGGCCTTTTGACCCCCAGCTATTAAATCCCTTGTAGCCTTTCAAGCTTCTCTCTAAGATGTATCTTTCAAGATACAACTGGCTTAACCTCCTCTCTTCTTTAATCTATAAGAGAGGATATCTCAGACTATTCCCTCTCTTATGTGAGTTTATTCATGTGTATGTGTAAGTTTTATCTCTCTCTAGTACTATGTACTTTTTTAAAAGAATGGCATCATGTTCATCTTTACATAGTACCAGAGGGCATATACTCATAGTATTTAACAAGTTCTTCCAAATTATAGTAGAATTGAATCATTTCTGGCACAAGTTCTCATAATAAGATTTTCACCATGAATCTCTATTAGCATGATAAAGGCAAGCAGAATCCTGAACCCTAGCACAGGGACTTCAAAGGTAAAATATTTTGAATGCTGGTAATATGCACTCTTTCGGTTTTAAATAAATTTCATTGTGTATATTTAAAGTATACAACATGATGTCATTAGATATATGTCTAATCAAAAAGATACTTACTGAAACAAATCTTCCATTCTCTCTATTATATCACAGTTACCCCATTGTTTTCATTTCAGTGCCAAGATCAGCTAAAATCTTAGTCTGAACCCCATTTGTATTATGATTCCTTATCTATAGTCCAAATATACATATTAATCTTGATGAAATGCAGAGCAATTTCTTGTTCAGGGCAAGAGCACTTCAGCATTAAGAAAGGAAACTAACTCAGAATTCCCATATGGGAAAGGATGTTGAGGTGATAAGCATGGAATGGGCAAATATTGGCCACAGTCGTGTTCATTTTCCAGTGTGAAGTCCCATTTTCCACTAAGACCCAAACCACAGTGTCATGTCATAAATGTGAATACCACAATTTGGAAAACTAATATGACCAGATACATCATTTTTTTTTCTGTGCAAAAGTTTTACTACACATTAACAATGATGGCTCATAAAGATAGTTTTGACATGAGGGGAAAATACAAATTATGTAAGCTATACTACATAATCTTTCAAGAATACCAGATAAGTAATATACACACTTAATATTGGAAGTTTAGAAACTTAAACTTTAACAGTTGTCAACTCACATAAGTAATCAATAGGCACTTATGTTTTCTTATGACTGCTGTACATATTTTTAACTTTAATTTTATCAAAAACCAAAGCTAATATATTAAAGATATATGATATACTGGTGGATGATAGAAAATAGATAACTATTAGATAGGTAGATAGATAGATAGATAGATAGATAGATAGATAGATAGATAGATAGATGATAGATAGATAGATAGATAGATAGATATGATGGATAGATAGATCTAACACCTATAGAACTTGTCTTCCATCTTATCTCACTACTACCTTGAGTGTTTCTGTGATGGCCACAGGCCTCATTACATTCAGACTTGCCTGCCCTTGATTTTTCCCATGCTCTGATATGGTGCTCAGAATATCAAGAAAGAATATCTTTGTATTAATAAGAAAATTGGCTGAAAACTAAATGCTACAAAGTCAGACTAGTGTCCATTAAAAAGGACTGGTAAAGTAATTGTAGTGGTATTTTATATTATAAGTGAACAATAAAATGTTCAAAATTATACATTATTCACCTTTTTATAAACACAGCTATTTATAAAATGGGTGGAAAGAAATCCATTAAAATATTAACTGTGATTAAATCTTGGTGTCAGGATAGTGAATTATTTTTATTTTATTATTTTTGCCAATCTATATTTCCTAAATGTTCTCAATTAGCATTTTTTCCAATTAGACTATTTATAATCAGATAAAATAAAATTTAACTAATCATGGTAATAATGGGTCTCTTAATTAGCTGTAAAATTACTTAATGTTAGGAAATGTTCCACTTAAAACAATTGTTTAATGTCAGGGAAGACATTTTCTTCCCACAGTAGCTAGAGCACAGAAAGAAATCATTGTTCATGTATTAAATAAATTAATCAATGAATGAAGCTATCAATTGACTAGCCAGTCACATGTACTGAAGAGGACCCTCTACCCTAAGCCCATAAGAGCACAGAGATTTTATGCCTTAGCCAGATATTGTAATCTGCAAAGCTCAACAGCTCTGCACTTGGTCTTCATGATACAAATCTCTTAGGGACCTATAAGGTTTTCTAAGGCTGCTGAAATTGTGTGCCAGACACTTGGTGATATAAAAAGCCAGGATTGTTCATTCCCAATCTGTGCCAATAATTCTAAAATGGTACTGTTACTGGAGTTGAGCTCTGTACAGAACCTCTTGCTCAGTTGATTTTCAATATTAATCCCAAGAGCATTTGGAATGGGGAAAAGAACAGTTCCATCAATGAGATGTTTTCTAAATTAGCTATCCACTTACAGAGCACAAGGACAGAACCCTTATCTATGATCACACATAATAGATTAACACAAAAAGGATCAAAGAATTAAACTTAAGATCAGAAAATATTAGATGTGATTTAAAAAAAAAAAGCTTCCTGGTATCAGCTAGTGGGGCTTTGACTCCTAAACACAGACATTGGAACCAAAAACAGGCAGACTATACCAATCTAAAAAGCTTCTGCAATGCAAAGGAATATTTAACAAAAGGGGGAAACATCCAATATAAGAACACAATTATATACTATACATCTAGAAACAGGTTGATATTGGATTTTTAAAGAAATTTAAGAAAATCAATATTTAAGCAAAAGGGACAGATTTTTAATGAGCCAGTAATATAAATAGGTAACAATCAAAAGGGAGCATGAAAATAGCTCACAGATTTATTTTTTAGAAAGGCATTCAATATTAATAATCACCCAAAAATTTCAAATTAAAACCACAGTGAAATATCTCCTCACACCTAATAGACTGGCTATTATCAAATAAACAAAAGATAATTGGTTTGGAGGAGTGGTAGAGAATAGGAAAGCATTATACACTATTACACTGAACATTAATTGCAGCACTTATTAATAAAAATAAAGACTCTTCAAAACCACTAACATAAGACTACTATATGATGATAATATATATATTTATGAAATAAAATCAGTTTATCTGAAAGATGTTTGAATTCTTCACAATATCCAAGCCAAGACATAGAAGGAATAACAAAGAAACCTCCATGCATATATACAATGTGGCAATTCATCCTTCCTAAAGGAAGTAGTCCTGCCATTTAAGACAACATAAACGGACGGGAGAGCAAGTGAAGTGAAGATGAGCGAGACACAAATGGACAATACTGTTACTTTAGAAAAGCCACACGCAGAAGCACAGTATACAATGGGAGCGGTATCAGCACAGGTACCTGTAGTTATAATAATGCATTGTATCCTTGAAAGTTCTGTATAGGGTGGGTCTTGAATGCTCTCAGCAGAAAAAATAACCACATGAGCTGTTGGATACGTTAACTAGTTTGATTGGGCTAATGGCTTCACAGTGAATACAGACATTAAGACATCACATTGTGCGCAGTAAATGCATAGACCTTTGTCAATTATATGACATTAAAGGAAAAAAATCAATCACAATTCTGTCTTCCGTTTATCATGTAGCATAAAAACAGATTTGAGGAAAAGAGACAAAAATCTGTTTCCATTCATTTTGAATATTGATAATCAATTTTTCGTAATTCTTCCGCAGCCCCTCACAGTTATTGTACAAAACATCCTTTATATACTGTGATCACTTGATTATTTGCTAAGAAATGCTAGTGGTGCAAAAAAAGGGTCATAAATATGAACACAATTGAAAGAAGCAAGTACATGGGGTACTATTAGTGACTGTTTATCCAACATCAGGATGGCTCAGAATGGATGTGCCATTTTGAAAGGCCAGCAAGGGATCATAATGAGCACTCTTAGGACTCTTCGACAGACCCAAGAAACGAGTTACTACTTGGAAATAGAGAGACAATAATTCAATCTGGAGTATACACAGGTGTGTCCAGGTTCCTCTCTGGAAAAAAATTGGATATACCCTGAACCAAAATGAGGAAGCCACACACTTGCAGTGCAGATTATGGTTATAGGGTCCACAAACTAATCCTAATAGCTGTGCCACTTAATTGTCAAGGAGATTCATTAACATATTCAGCGTGCTGATAATTTAGAGATTTTTTTCAGAGTTGCAAGAGTTTCATTCTGAAAGTCAGAACTCACAAGGTGTGACTAAAGATTCAGTTTAGGAGCCATGAGTAAAAGGTGACTGAAGCCCTGAGTGACGTTCTTCCTCTGTGACAGGTGGGAAAACTGACACTCAATATTTGTCCAAGACCTCAGTATGAAATACCAAGTACCCGACAGGTAGCAAATTCTCCATGATGACTCAGACCACACCCTTACCTTCAGGGGAATATAGTAAAAATAGCATAGAAATGCTGGTGAATGCAATAAGGAAACATTTGTAAAGGGGTGTAAATTAGCAGAAGGATGTAGTAAAGAAACGTATAAAAGTCTTTTGTTGGAGTCAGAAAAGAACATCAAGGCATTAAAGCTGACACGAGGACTTGAGGGTATGTCCTTAACCACGAGGACGGCTGCTAGTAAGAGAGCAGGCATCCATTCATTACTCTATCACACCAGACACTACTGCCCATGTAATAAAAGACTATTTCAAAACTTTCTCACACCTTACCACCAGAAGTTCAGAAAAGTCATGTACTTGGATAATTGTAGAATTCTAATCCAGATCTACCTAGTTCCTTTGTGTATTTTCTCAACAAACAAATGGCACAAACATTTGGAACATATGCAGCCCAAACCTTTATTTTATCTTATTTTATTTTATTATTCAATTGCTCAAGCTAGGGGGAATTGTAACTGATTGTCTAAGGAAAGGGAAGACCACACATCTAAGACATTACATGGTCTCTGTAAAGTGGGGAGGGTTTGTGTGGTTGTCATTGCAAGGGATACTGTAGTAGAAATTTGATCACTATGAAGTAACTGCCAACACAGGCATGAGAGAAATAAATAAGCCAATGAAAAGTATAGCTGTGGGAATTTCTGCCATAAAAAGAGATGAAATTTTTTTGCAAAGGGGGAAAATATGATGCACTGAAGAGTATAGAAAGGTACTGAAAAAAATGTTGATAAATACAGGTGCATATGAGGAGTTTGTTCTTTATATACGTTATAGGTATTTTATGTGTTTTATATATACTTCTATATGTATATGCATGAATGTTTATGGAATAAAAATATTAAGGCAGAAAGTCATATGGCACATATGTATTTTTAAAATACGGTTTTCAGCAATTACGTATTGGTGTAGTACTTCTGTAAGATCTTAAATAATAAAAGAACCTGTGAGAAGTAATGATATCTTAAAACAGATCTGCGGGATGTGTGTGCTTCTGGAAGACAAGTGCTAAATAAATATGAGACATTGCAGCATGTTCCGCTCAGATGGGGTTTAGGGATGAATGTGAGCAGGCATAAAAGGGCTTCATTGCAAATTCTCCCTTCCTGGAAAAGATAGTCAGGGCAACCAATAGGCTGGTCTGTATAAGTCCTTTAAAGGTGGACTGGCAGTTTCTACCACCAAGGCAGAGATTCTAAAGCCAATTCCATACTCTCTCCAAATGACTGGTTAATGATCACAGGACTAAGTTGTGATTCTGATACCCAGGATAATGTTAGAGGGGCCTAATGCCTTTAAGATTTTCATGTCAATGTCATCCCTCAGACCAAGAAGATGATATTACCAGGTTAGTTCCATAGATGGCTCAGCCAAGGCTTGCTAGAATATAATTGCTAAGCATACAGCCAACAACAAACAGCCAGAACAGAAGATCACATTATCATTTAATTTGGGCACTGAGATGGTTCTGCTCAGCCATCAAACTTCCAATTCTCTCAAAGGGTCAAATGATAAAAACAATATTGCAATAGAAGAATATAAGAGATGTTTATGACCCAACAGGCCAGTGATGGGGGAGTCAAGTAGAAGCATCACAAGGCAAAACGGCAGCCATGTAAAATCAGTGCTATGCGACCCTA
Organism: Grammomys surdaster; assembly: GCF_004785775.1. Classification (NCBI taxonomy): domain Eukaryota; kingdom Metazoa; phylum Chordata; class Mammalia; order Rodentia; family Muridae; genus Grammomys; species Grammomys surdaster. The sequence goes on along the minus strand of NW_021604912.1, from coordinate 700,079 downwards.
GAAATTAGAGACAAATAAAAGTGGTCCAAGAGCCCTGACTCCTGATGCTTAACATCCCAAAATTCTCTAAAGCAAAGATGTCTTAGGGGTTCAATTTAATATATTAATTCTGAATATCATCCTAGCTTCTCAACCCCAGACTCCTGAGGGGTTCCCAGAAAAGGGTGTATCCAGAGGGGTACTCAGAAACAGATACCAAACAACCATTCATTTTTTTTTAGTTATCTTATTAATTTCTTACAATTATCTTAGAGGTTTGGGGTGTGTGTGTGTGTGTGTGTGTGTGTGTCTGTGTCTGTGTGTCTGTGTGTGTCTGTGTGTGTCTGTGTGTCTGCGTGTGTCTATGTACATGTGTGTGCACACATGCACACAAATGCTCACATGAAGGGGAGAATAGATACATGCAATTACCTCATAGTGGAGATTAGGGGGCTGACATAGTGGAGGTCAGAGGACAAACCAAAGAAATTGGTTCTCTGTTAATACCCTTTACCGTATTAGGTCATAGAGATCAAACTTAGAGCATCAGATGTAGTGGCAAGTGCTTTTGTATTGTGAGCCATCTCCCAGTTCTCTCTTTAGTTACTATTTTTAAATATTTCTTGATATTATGATGTAAAATTACATCATTGATCCCTTCTCTTTTCTCCCTCCACACTTTTCCAAATACCTTTCTTTGCTCTGTTTCAAAGTCACAGTCTTATTTTTCATCAATTGCTGCTACATACATGTTAAATATATATCCTAAATACAACCTCCTTGTTCTGTATAATGTTACTTGTATGCATGTAACCACTGCATTAGATATACAATTGGTGTGCTCTGGTCCAGGGAAGACTATTTCTCCCACTTTCAAAATGCCTGTAATTCTCTGTGTAGGTCTGAGGCCTCATGGGCTTTTTCCCACCCACCTTGGTATGTCTGTTGGTATACTTGTTCACCTCCGTTTAGGCAGTCATGTTGGTAAGATATTGTGGTTATAGTGTCTGGCATTACTAGGAGACAAGATTCCCCAGCAAATTCCTTGATCCTCTGGCTCTTAGACCCTCTCTGCTCCCTCGTCCACAGTGATGTCTGCACCTTAGGTGCATGAGTTTTGTAGATATATCCATTAGGATTGGGACTATACATCTCAATATTTTGATTAGTTGTCATTTTTTGTAGTAGTCTCTGTCTGTTGCAAAATGCTTCCTTGATGAGAAGTGAGTACCACATTTATCTGTGGGTATAAGGATGACCATTTAGAATATAGTTATGGATTATGTTGTTTACCAAAGTGGTTATAAGTTCTCCTCCAAGATCTATGAGTCTAACAAGCCATTGATAGTTGACTAGCTTTCCAGTACTAGGAATAATTTCCCTGTTTTTTCTTCTCCCATTAATTTGTTTATTTATTCATTTTACAGGATGATAGCAGACCTCACTTTCCTCTCCCCTCACTGTCCCATCCTTATACCTCCTCTCCCCATGTCCCCCCTACCCTTCTCCTTAGAGAAGGGGAGCCCCCCCATAGATACCCACCCATCCTGATACATCAAGTCACAGCATAACTCAGTGCATTCTCTCTCAGTGAGGCCAAACAAGGCAGCCTAGCTACGGGAAACGAATACAGTGACAAAGAATCAGAGACAGTCCCTGTTGCAATTGTTACAGAATCCAAATTAAGAACAAGGTGCACATCTGCTACATATATGTATGGGCCTAGGTCTGTCCAGTTAGAAAGCTATTGGTTACTAACAAGGTATATGTACCACTACTGTGACCTTGAGGTTATCACACCATGCTGGCCATTGTTGTGGTTCATAGTCATCATAGTGGGATAGGACAGTTATTTGCTTCTTTCCTTTGGAAATTTGCAAGGAGCCTTCTGGATTCATGAAAGCTAGTACATATTCTTTCCTATCTGAGACCTCCTCTATTTTTTAGTGTCATCTATTAGCATTTAAGCAGCTAGAGCTTGCTTCTAGAGCTGGGATACCAAGTACAGGTGCATACCAAGTAAACAGTCCTCCATTTCTGAATGTATCTGGCTAGGAACTCTCACAAAAGGCTTCACTTGGAAACATTTTCTTCTAAGTGCTGCAGAAAAACAAAGAGTTTGCCATTTCTCCAAGTTAAGCCTGACCCAACCTTCTTTCACTTTGAAATTCTTTGTCTTATAGCACAGAACAAATTTCCAGGCACTGTAGCACTGTATCTAAATCCATCATAAGCATTGCTTCCCAAAGAAGTCAATGACATTATAGAGTGAGCAGGACACAAGACAGGAGCAACATTTCACACAATATCTAGTTTTTATCCTCAAATCTTTCTTTTCACCCAAACTTAGAATCAGAATTGGAAATTTAATATTAAGAGTATCATGTAGGCATATTAAATAGAGAGCCCCCTGTCACATTTTTCTAAGCAGATGAAACTATAGGGAGTGACACCCTGTAGTCTGATAACAGAGGGCTATTTGCCACTGACTATACATGACTGGATGGCCCAGGTCAAATGGAAATGAAAGAATAACCAGAAACTCTGAAGTGCAATGCCCATTCATCTTACAAAATTGGCCCCAAGCTCTATAAATATGAAATAGAAATAGAAGTTAAAATCAAAATGATACCACTGTTGTCGCTGAAGTAGATATTACTCACAGGAGCCTGGTATACTTACATGATTACTGTGTGTGCACAGGTTACAAGTTCAGAAGCAACCTGACAACACAGGTGAGTACAGCCCACAGGACAGTGAGGCATTTCAGGTTTCTAGAATCACGTTGTTATTTGTAATCAAGCCTACTTGAGTGGTAGTTCATCTGAGACTATGTATGTGACTTTACTAAGTGTTAAAGTCAAAAGGTGAGTACATTTATAAGTTAGTGATTAAGTAATCATGTAATGTGTAATTAATTCTTAAAGACTTTGACTGAGCCAGACTCAATGGGACCTTCATATGTCTACTTGTCTGCATGCAAATTGACTGCAATTTTTCTTCTCTCTTACTTTCTTAACAACTTCATTTCCCTCTTCATATCTAACTACATATGACAGACTAATAGAGACTTAAAACTCTATCCCTGGACTGAAGCCTAGGAAAATCAACTTCTAATAAGCACTTAGGAATAGTGTGCCCTGATACAGAACCTTTCTCTCTGCCTCCAGGGTTCCATCTTTTAAGAGAGCAATAAGAGTATTGCTCACTTACAATTACTGAAAGAAATCAAAATTAGTAAATGAACACATGGTAGATATTTCAATATTTGGTATATAAATGAAAATCAAGGCAATGTGTCATAATATGGAGAAAATGTCCAATATAGTAAATAAATAAAATATAATGTCTTAATGAGATTAATGGTCATCCATTGTTTTAAGACTATTTCTGGAAGATGTAAGTTCAATAAAGTAAGCTGGGTGTGGTAGTAGATCCTTGTAATCCTGGTATATGGATGACAGATACAGAAGGATAGTAAGTTCAATGGGGTCTCCATAACAAAATCTTGTCTTAAGATTTTAAAACTTTGGTAAAGAAATTGAAAACCTAGTTTTAAAGCAGTAACTATTAAGCTGTCAATCATCATTTATTATCTCAATGAAGGTAAGCTTTATGTTGAAGAACATTTTGAAAACAACAACAACAACAAAGGACTGGGGTGGAAGGCCATAGCTTCACAGTGCTAGAGCACACGCCAAGCATGTCCTAAGCCTTAGGTTTGGATCCCCAGCACTTCAAAAACAAATTATCTCTCAAATGATTTGAAAACTGGCTTGATCTCTACACAGTTCTTCAAACTCATATGAAGACTTGCTAATCTTATCTAAACTGGAGGTTAAAACTTTGGTTTATAGCTCATTAAAAAAAAATTTTTTTAAGTAATGAAAACCCAGGACCAGCAATGGGCTGCCTGTTTCTGAGTCAATCAGGTCACACGGGCCCCAAAAATTACAAGCCAGTGCCCTTGCTCTTGGTTACTTTCCAGAACTTGTTGGTAAGACGCTATTACTGAATACACCACATACAGAATACAGCACATACTTGAGACATAAAACATGGACAGATCACACAGTCACTGACTAGGAAGCTTCATACCTACTACTGGTTAGTTTTTATAGTGCTAGAGGGTGGTATGCATACTACTGGAGGAAAACTGTAATCATTAGTGTTAACCAGCATTCGACGCCATGAGCTACAAACATGACTGTTGTAAAAGCATATGCCCATGAAGGCAAGAGTGGCACAAATGTTATAAGATTAATCGACTATTTTTTAATCAGATTTAAAGCCCACTCTACACAATGGAACTCATACCCTGGCATCATTATCAGGGCTAAACAGGTATCTATGGGGAAAGCCTACAACTATTATTCTGCTAGATGGACACAGTATTAAAACAGCCCCTAATGATTGATTGCTATATCAGTTGATAAGTGTATATCATAATCCTTATCAGAGACTCCTCTTGTAGTAGATATGAGCTAACCCAAAATTGGCTAACATACAAAAAATAAGATATTGTGAAGCCTTTAGCTCTGGATGAAATGTTATATCACATTATTTCTAAATGTAAAAGGTGTAAGTGGTAGATTACTAGAAGAACATACACTGAACATAACAGGGGAGCTGCACATAGAAACTCCTAGCAGTTGTAACAGCAGGAATTAAATGCCTCCACACAGCCAAGCTGGACAACCTCCTACCATAGAATGGGGGGAGTGAGTACAAAGTCCCAAACCTAGCAAGGGAGCCGGTGGCACTTGACAGCTTCCTGGAAAGTAAGAGTCAATTCCCTTTAAAAGTGTAACACCCTCAAACATGCTCCAGGGTAGGTCTCATACTCGTAAGTAATTGAGCTATAAAAATTGGACTCAATAAGTCTGAAAGAGTGAAAAGAAGCACAAACTTAGGTGCATAGGCAGTGGGAGATCTGGGAAGAACTGGAGGATGAATATGATCTAAATACAGTATCTGAAGTTCTCAAAGAATTAATATAAATACTGTTTTTTTATTAAATTGTTTTATTTATTTACATTCCAAAAGTTGCCCTCTTCCTTGTCCCTGCTCCCCGAGCCTATGAAAGAATGTTTCCCCACCTGCCTATCCACCTCTGAGACCTCACTACCACCTGCCCACCCACTCCCACCTCACCCCCACCAGAATCCCTCTTCCCTGGGGCATCAAGCTTTCACAAGATTACGAGCATCATCTCCCACTGAGGCCATACAAGGCCTCTAATACACATGTGCTGAAGGCCACAGACCAGCCCATATATGCTCCTTGGTTTTGACTTAGTCTCTGGGACCTCTGAGGCGTCTGGGTTAGTTGACACTGTTGTTCTTTCTATGGAGTAGCAATCCCCCTCAGCTCTTTCAGTCTTTCCTCTAACTCTTCCATAGGAGTCCTCAACTTCGGTCCAATGGTTGGCTGTAAGAATAATCATGGGAGGCAGAGGGAGGGATAAATCTGGGTGGAAGAGGGAGGATAAGAAGGGCAGGATCAGGTATGGAGGGAGACAGTACAGAAGTCCAGAGAGCCAGGAGAATGAATCAAAATATGCAGCAATGGGGGGTTGGGGTACAGGGGGAAACTTCTAGAAAGTCTGAGAGACCTGAGATGTGAGAGGCTTCCAGGGCTCAATAAGGATGACATTAATTGAAATGCCCAACAGTTTGGAGATGGAACCTGAAGAGATCACGTCGAGCAGATTGACATGCCCCCAGTTGAAGGCAAGGGGCCACCCACTCATCTTCAATTAACCCAGAATTGTTCCTGTCTAAAGGAAATGTAAGGACAAAAATGGAACAGAGGCTGAAAGAAAGGCCACCCCATGACTAGCCCAACTTGGGATCTATTCTATGCATGCACACTAAACCCTGACAGTACTACCGATGCCATAAAATACTTGCAGAGAGGAGTCTGGCATGGCTGTCCTCTGAGAGGCTCTACCAGCAGCTCACTGAGACAATATTCTTTTTAAATGGAGGGGCAGTCTACTGCCTTCCAACCAGAAAGCAGGCAGATGTTTTCTCTCTGTTCTATACTCACCACACCCACTTTTGTTAGCATTGAAATCTTTACACCTTACTGCCTCTCTTACCAAAAGCAGAAAAGTTGTAAGAGGCCAAGGACCCCACATGGAAGAACCTGCTGCCCTCAGGATGAGAGAAATCTCCCAGGAAACACAGCAATCAGTTACTAAAGTATATGCTTCTGACACTGCTTTTCCTGCTTCTTGTTGAATGTGACACCTTATTTCCAACTTTCATAAAGCAGATAATTTATATAATCTTTTGACATCCTTTAAGCCACTAATCCCATATCATCCTGCCCAATGTGACTATTAGGAAGACAGATCCTGGACACGTTCCCTGGAATACTTCTAATCTTGTTTGATTTCTAGATTATTTTTCAGTAAATCTTTCAACAAAAGATGAATTTTGAAGCATGGGGGATGGTTTTCCCTAGTCATAACTTCCTGACTCTCCTGAATAAATTAAGACAACTTCAGGATGATGTCTCTGATGCTCAGTATTTCCAAACTCCCTGGCCTCTCTGGAGACAGAGGCATTTTAATTATGTCTGGTACATTGTTAGGTAGGCAGTATTGAGAAACCTGTCAAGTTGACCTTCCTCTTGTAGAATTTTAAGTCCTTTTAAGGACTTAAAGAAATTTAGTGTCAATTGTTGTCCAAGAGATAGTTAAAGTAATTCACAATTTTGACTGCTCTAGTCCATGATCACATGCACCACTGCTTTGGGGGCTCTGGTGAAATAGCATACACAATAAGTAACACATGGCAGAGAAAAATGCACGTCTCAGGATCAGGAAGAGAAAACAGAGGAGGGGGAGGAAAAAATGGTCAGAGTCCCACAATCCTCTTCAAAGATATACTTTTATTGTCAGAAGACCACTCAATAGGTACCACATTTTAAAGATGTTATCATCAATAATACCAACATTTTAGAGTATTAAAAGGTAAAGTAATACTTCTCACATATAGTTATTAAAAAATACAAGTTGGGAAAAACATAAAGTAGATACTTCATATATGAGTGCTTGGGAGATATTTCAGATTCAAAACATAGTGGCTCAGTTATAAATAAAAAAAATTGTTGCATGTCTGATAGGCAAAATGATTGTTCTGAGTTATAGATTTTAAGGAAGAATTTGCCTTCATAATGAAAAGAATATGTACATAAATTTAAAAATAATATGGAGAAGTGGAATGTATTTTCCTTCCAGTCTGTTGCACAGCATTCTAGGAAATAAGAAAAATGAGGTGGTTCGGCCAGGCACTGTGATGAAAGGATTCTTGCCCTCTTAGTTTACTAACAAGACAAAGCACATTGTAATGAGTATATAAAAAGAAATATGTCCATTTGCAAAACACGAGAAGCCTTTGTGTGACATTCTAATGATAGCCATACCACCTGAGTCAGCACAATCACAGAGGTTCTACAATCTAAACAGGAAACATTTATAGATTTTTCCTCTACTTTATAAAATCAATCTGCTAAAAACTGATGTATATAAAAACACATGTGTATAATAGATATGCAACAATTCTCTCCCCGAAGTGAAATGTCAAGCTACCGTGAAGTACATTTTATTTGCTTTAGAGGCATGCTTAATTAGTTTCTTCATTGAAACCTTTTAATCAACCTGCAGCCCTCTCAACTTACGCTAATCTGAGCATCATCTTGGCCTAAATGGGAGACCTGGCTCCCAGGGATTCATGCCAACCTGAAGAATAAACGACTATTTCTTTAAAGTCTCTGTCTTCATGTCACATTGATCAGAGATTCTTCTTAGCTGCTTTGTAGCTTTCCATCCTAACTGAACCACCATCAAGTAATCCTTGGGGAATTAATGAATGGCTGGGCTCTTTAACCATTGAGTGAGTCAAAGACTAAAGTTTGAAGACACCGTGTTTAACTTGGCCAAAAAATTTTCAGTTGAAGAGGAAACACAAAATGCCATGGATGAAATTGATGAGAAGGCTTTCTGAAGATAATCAACCCTATGTGTTTCTTAACTGGATAAATGTGATGTGAATTCTTAATGTTGAATTTACCTAACTTGGGTTTACAAAAATAAATTTCAAACACACAATTATTTTTTGTTTCTTTTTGCCTGTTATTCTTTTCTTGTTCTTCTAAGTTTTAAATTACATTTGTTTGTTTGCTTGTTTATTGTTTATTTGGGATATGTGAATGCTACAGCCAGATGACACCTTACTAAAATCAGATTTTTTTTTCTTCTACCATGTGGTTCCCAAAGATGGACCTCAGATCTTTAAGCTTGGCAGAAAGCTCCTTAATCCACAGGGACATTGTCTATTATTATTTCTATTGTTTTAATCTAGAAAAATAATTTCTACTGTAAATAAAAAGTAGGCTGAAGCTTCATCTTACATGCACAAAATGTACGCATGTTTTTCATTCTATTAATCTGCATGATCCAACCACATGAGTTATAAAAGAGGTGAAAACATCACTTAAATCAATGTTATCTCTCATCTGCTAGTTCCGGGGAAGGATGAATGGATGGATAGATGGATAGATGAGAAAATGCATGGTAATGACTTTGAGAGATCTGACATCCTGGGTCTATTTCTATGACTCTGGGAAAACCTACATAAACTTCATTTTCTTTTACCTGTAAGACACAGATGACAAAGAATTCAACAATAATGATGGTATTGTGATAGTGATGATGATGATGACAGCTACTAAAATATTTACATGAGACACTTGAGTCTCATGTAAATATATCATAACTTAGTGTGTGGCAGGATTACATTTTAATGTAGTTCAGTGATTGAGCGTGTGCTTAGCTTTGTATGCACAATGCATGAGATTAATCCACAGAAGCACAAATGCATACAGGCGAAAGCACAAATGCTAACTCCTATTATGACAGAATATATAATCTCAGACTGTACACTAAGTTATGTCACTATTTTCTATATTTATGTAAAAGTTGACAGTTTATAATAATTACTCCTATGTTTTAAGTTATTGTGGGTTCTGGAATATGACTTAGATATGAAAGCAATAGCTTTATCTAACAATAGAAGCCAATTAAGAAACTGAATATTTTATATTAAATAAAAATTTAATTTTGATTTAATATAAACAAACTAATACCAATGACCTGGACTTAAAACTTTGCTCTTTCAATTATTGGCTCAGAGATTTTGAAAAAAATGTCACTTAACCTCTCTGACCTCAACCTCCTTATCAATAAAGTGGTGATAAAATGATTATGCATTTATCATACTGCTATAAGGTATATCTTGTTATTCAATAAATATTTATGATGTGTCTCTTATGCACCTGGAACTGTGCTAAGAACTGAAATGCTGGACAAGCCCTGCAATTCATACACTTCCAACATTTTCATCACCTTAGACATCTTTGAGATTTCTCAGAAAGAGTGATGAAGATCCAGGGCTAGAATCCAGAACTTGTTCTTGGAAATATAATAAAGGTTTCTCAAATGCTCCCAATGGCTAAACTCTCAATAGAGTTTTAAAGAGGTAAAAAGTTTTTTTGGACAGAGGATGTGAAAAATCTGCATATGTTTGTTTTGCCCCAAGTGTTCTTCTATTGCATGACTATGCTTACAACTAGCTTATGTATTCAGTTATCAATAAAAATTTAAGAGCTTTACAGTTTAGGATTACATGAAGTTATGGAAACAGTGGCTTACTGTTTCAGGAAGTAGGTAGGATAGGATTATGGATTCATATAATCATTGCAGCTTAAATCATAGACACTTCAAAACTATTTTCAGAAGTGACCGGACCTTATAACTCCCCTGCAATGAGCAAAGAAAGGGCCAATTGTGTTTATCTTTAACTGGCAGATTGACTAATGGCCAAACTGAAGTTCACCATGTGGAAAGGATCCACATGCAGGACTCAAAGCAGGCACTGGCCCAAGTGTGCCTGGTAGGACATTTCCTTAAGAGCTTCTCTACAGACTCAGATTTTTTTTTTTTCCAAAAAAAGGTAGTGGGTCTTGAAATGTAACTCCTTTTATAGAGTGCTTCTTTAGCAGGAAAAAAAAAAAGCCCTGAATTCTATATCCAGTGCTGCATAGAACCAGATTTAATGGTGCATGCCTGTAATCAGAGCACTTGGGAGGTCACAGGTATCAAACTTTCAGGGTCATCCTAGACTATGTAGGAGGTGAGACTATCCTAGGTCATGTAAGACTCTCTAGAAATTGAATAAAGAATGGTATTGAGTGGTAAGGAAGGGAGAAAAAAAGGGAGAATGGGGGCAATATGTCACAAAAAGCTTTTAGTATAACTAAAGAAAAGGATGAGGGGAAGACAGGCAACACAATCAAGAAAATATAAACTAAGAAAAATGCAGACTATCCTAAGAAAGATAAGTCATAGCTACCGACTACCAAGATGGAGAAGAATGGAAACAGGTATTCTTTCATGGTAATCACAAAATTGTTTCAATTAATTGCTAATCACAAATCTCATAAAATAATTGAAAGATATGAGACGTAACATTTTTTTCCCAAGGAGTTAGTCTGCTTTTGTGTTGATGTTGTTGCTAGAGCCACTGCGTGTTGCTGTAACACCCCAGGCTCTCCATAGCTTCCAAGGTCTCTTTGTTAGCTTACCTCCAAGCATCTAAACACTAAAATCAGCTATTTTATGTTCAGGCACTGGAAAAGATGCTAATAAAATAAATTGACCAGATTTCTATGGAAGAGAAACCTCTACAACCTAAGGATTTTTCTCTGGCAACTGAAGTAGTAAATTCAGGCAGTCCTGAGTAAATGTCAGGGTGCTTCCAGGAATAAAATGCCTCTATCAAGATAGCGAAATATTAAGAGGAGTGTGGGACTGCTGGAGGGGGATATTTCCTGCACCTTCTTCTCATCTCTCCCAATCTTCTCCACAAAGAATGCCAGACATGACATCTTTTTTATTATTAATGCTATTGCACCTATATTGGATCTGAAGATTAAGGAACATGCATCTATATTTAATTTAAGTGTCTATTTATGTGAAGAGAGGAATGAGACTTTGGGAAAAACTTCCTTTAGTTAACAACATAAAAAACATAATCATTTTTGTATGCTTGGATTCCCTTTGTGTTTTCATTTCTTTGGCATATACTGATTATATATTAAAAATAGTTATTGAGTCCCTACTGTGTGCTAGACAACAAAGTCAATACCCTCATAGAACTACCATAGCAAGAGGGGAGACACAATGGGCATACCACTAAATACATCCTATTTCAAGTAGGGCTAAGGATGAGAATATGAGCAGGAAGGCTGAACAGTTATGGAATTTATGCAAAGAAGCTATGATACAGGATGGTCCTAAAAAGCCTGTCTAGTAGGTGAAAGTGAGCAAATATACTCGAGCATAGCAAAGAATGTAGATATCAGAAGAACATTCTGAGCAGAGAAAATGGCCACTGGAAGAGAGTGAACATGTGACAGATAAGGTGTGACAGGTAGTCAGGGTCAGCATGGACAGGTCAGGAAGACTGACATGAGGGCAGAATGGTCATACCTTACAGATAGTTTCTTTTTTACTAAGAATACGGGAGTGTACAGAGGTTGAATAAAAGCTACTGAAAGAGTTGCTAATTGAATGCCTCAATGTAGCAGAATTTCCTTGAAGCAGTAGGTAGGGTGTCGATAGAGTCTATAGGTCTTTATCAGGTTTGTTTTCTCTACCATTTAAAGAATAAAAAAGCAAGAAAAAAATCTCTAACCCAACAGGTAGCAGCTGAAAAATCTTGAACAATATAAACAGGATCAGATCAAATCAGCAGTAGAAGATTGATTGTGGCTAAGGAAGCACACCGATGAAGCAGATAGACAGAGGGAAAGACCTTCTGCAAAGTAGAGTGGGAGTTTAGGAAGCTCAAATTTTCAGCCTCTTCCTGAAGGTTGGAGTTTTAACCTCTTGAAGATTTTCCTCCCCTGACTTAGGACTTATCAGTTTGAAGAAAGATGGAGTGGTGGTTTGGCCCACTACTGTTATGTACTGATGTAACCTGGAACTTAATGGGCCAGTCCATAAACTGTAGGGCTACTGGCAAGAGAAAAGGCCTTTGTTCTAAGCTGCCATGCTCTTGTTTTAGTTCAGGATGGTGAAGAAAAAGCCAACCATCTTAAAAGTTTGCCATCTTTATTGTCTGTCTGACAGGGAGTCTAACTCATTGTCCCTTAGTGTGACAACATACAAATAAGAAGATGTTAGCCATGCCTGACTCTCACACTGGTTAAGTATGTGTGAAACATATAAAATAAATATTCTAACAACCTGAGTCTGCTGTGAAAAAGTTTGGATATTACTGAGATAGGCAGACTCAATGCATACTTTCATCAGTGTCATAAGGGATGCACTCTGCATTATGGGGTTACAAAGAATGGTTCTATACATCAATTGAGAGGCCAAGGAAAGTGTCCATGGGGCAAAAGTGTAGAGAATAGCAGCCGGTCTTGGAACTAGACTGTGTAGACAAAGCATTCCATAAAAAATGTGCAGATGGATGATAGGGTGCCCATTTGGCCAGACTAGAAATCCATAATTGAGTTTTTCTAAATTACTGTCATACAGGATATGCCCATGATGAGGAACAGAGAGAACTCTAAAAATGATATTTGCATCTAGAAATTACAAACAGATAACTTTTAATATTTCTAGTGGGTCCATTTGATAGATACAGGTGAAGTTACTCAGATGGCAGAAGGGCTCTCCCATTGCACCCACGTGATGAAGCCATCTTTAGATTTAAGATTCAATTCTTTGAGCCACTGATTTAGGTAGAATTATTGAAATAGTAAAATACTCAAGGAAGGATACAAGGAATCGGCAATGGTACATATGATGACTAGCTGATTCCTAGAATCTGTGAAACAAATTTAAGTGCTATCTCATCTTTGCAGCTGCATCTCTCTGGCTCATAGTGAAAGACACCTTCCTCCTCTGTCTTGCATACAGAGGGCACCCATGTCCACTTTGAATATTTTCCTGTTGAATTGTTGTGTTGAGTCTATGGTCACTTAGGTCTTTGTGTCTGGGCCTTTGGTAACTTGAAACATCATGTCAGGGACCATGCTCACTGCATGACATGGTGACTAGGAAGCAGACAGTGCAAAAGTGCTACGGATGGAATACCCCTTCAAGGGCACATCCCCAGTGACCAGCCTCTTCCAACAAGATGCTCCCATCCAAAAACTACCACTTCACAGTAGCCCATTAAGTTGTAAATCTATTAAGAAATCAATCCGTTGGTGAGTTTAGAATCTTCAAGATCCCATCACCTCCCACCCTGAACATGGCTGCATTAAGATCAGGTCTTCAACATATATGCTTTGTGGTAAATTAGAGAACGCAACCAAAACAGTTTAATATGTTCCTGTAGGAACTGGGCTTCTCAATTCCTGGTATCTATGCTTGCTGGGCCTAAGATAATACTTAGTAGGCACTGAATAAGAATTGGTAGTACTCACTTTATGTTCTCTGGCTAATTCAAAGGGTATTTAAAACATGGATTCCTAATTTTGCCTCTTTGAATTTGATTGAGCTCTTTTGGTGTTAAATTAACCTCGGGGGGGGGCCCCCCCCCCCCCCCCTAGGGTTAAAGAGTTTGGGAGTTGCTGATATAGACAAACGTAGTAGATATTAAGTCACAGAAGCCTAGTCAGAAGTTCAACGTATTCATCAAGGATCTAGTTTTACTTTATCTCTCCATTCACCGTTCAGCTATCTACACTGTCAGTTTCATTCTCAGGCTGCACTTAGTAGCTGTCATAGCTTAAAGCTTTAGCTGGGAATAGGAAATGTAATGCCCACTGGAACTCAAAGTTCATATCTGCAGTCTTCAAGGAGAAGGAGTTCTTTGAAGTAGTTCCTAGTCTTAGGATTCACTCTCCTCCATTGAATGAATGAGAGAGGTAAACCACCATTGCATGGAGAAGAGGGACATAAGAATGCCTGGGGACTAATGATAACAGGAAGAGGACATTATTATAGAGGCTGATAGCAATCTATTCACAATACTGACCATCAGACTCACCAGATCATATTGCCCTTCTTAAAATCAGATTTGTAACCTCATCTCAAAACTCTTCAATCAGACCCCCAGACCTATATCTTAGAAAAACTATCAGCTAATGCAGCTTGGAGACTAAAGGGTTCTCTTGTTTCTGTGTTTTCCTTTTTCCACTTACATAATACATAAAAAACAATCCAGATATATATTAAAATGACAAAATAACTCCTAGAATCAGAGTACCAAGAAAGGTAAAGCTGTAGATACGAAAGTAAAATTATTTTCAATAATCATTCCTACTGCCAAGTTCATCTAAAATGAAAGCTTCTGAGATCTAGAGACATCTGGTTTTGATCTTTTAGACTCACTAATGCAAAATTATTCTCTTAGATAAGATGAGGAACAGTTGTGTCTTTGAAGGGAATAGGGATCTACTCATCCTCCTGGGTACCCAGCCCTATACTCAAAGAGTTATACACACATCACAAATGAAAATCCAATGCTAGGGGAAGTTTTCTCTGATGCCAAAGTAATCAGAAACTTAGTGTCTGGATAGGGAGGACATGCATTTGCATAACTATGATAGGAATGCTAGGCGAGTCAGACACTAAGAAATCCAAGCTGAAAGCTCCCTCCTGATACTAAACTCACTTTCAGACAGGAGTTTCAATGATTTAATCACTGGGGCAAGTCTAACAGAGTTTGCCATGCCAAAGAAGTAGCAGAAGGTCTGATTGAGTTTGTCTGGCCCTGGAGAGAGTCTTCCCTATTCCTGAAGAGTAAAAGGAAGGGAGCAACTCCTTCCCACTCAGATCCTCATTCGCCTATGTGGTGGTTTAATATGCTTAACTGATTAAAATTTAAAAAAATACATAAAGGGAAAGGAGTATGAAAAGTACAGCAGAGTGGCAAGTTGCTAGAGATCCACTCTGCCTCATACCTGGATCATTTTTGATTTCTAAGATTGGCAGGTGCTTTTCCTATCTCCTTTAATCTGTGTGTGGAGTCATTTCTGCTGAAACTACCCACCTCTTAGTCCCCCTCTGTCAGTGTTTCCTCCTTTCCTTTTTCCCTCTTCCTATTTTTCTTCCTTTCCCCCATTCGTTACCTTCTTTCTGCCCCCCACCCCCACTTTCGAGTATTCTAAGAAAGCCAGCATGATGAGTGACAAATACTTGTTGCCATACTGTGTCATTTATCACAGAACAGACCTAACACTACTGACAGGTCCTTAGGTCCTTTCCCATATGTCATTGTTGGCTTTTACATGACCTTAATGTATCAAAAGTAAGAAAAATATGGTTTAAAACAATGTGCTATATTCTTGAGTCACAAATGGAAGGACTCAGAATGCAAAATTCTCTCTCTCTCTCTCTCTCTCTCTCTCTCTCTCTCTCTCTCTCT